>NC_066878.1:11405559-11705559 GCF_022985175.1 Labeo rohita
TTTCTTTTTATTATTGCAGCAATGTAACATGAAATCAGAGTTCTTTGATTTCAAAGAAAGAAAAGTAATAAATAGGTTGCTTTTAGAAGGTGATCTATATTCTAAATAAATCATTAGGTTGCATATTTTTCATGTTGATTAATGATCTTTTACAATTTTACTGTTTTTGTTTTTTTATAAACACTACAAGAAGCTTGTAACTGTGTTGATACAATCTTTTAATATTTGGGGTAATGTGCATGAGTCACACACAGACTTCAACATTCAGCATGTGAATCACAACAATGGTAACAACTCAATTTTATTTATTTTTATTAACTGTATCAGTAACCATTTTATGAGCTTTTTTTTTTTGTTTGTTTTTTGTTGTGCTACTGCTGACACAAGACAGCAAATGAAATTGGCAAATACAAACAACAACAGTAAAGCAAAGCAATTGCATAAGTTATTCATGTCGCAATGCACTCTGGGAGTCAGTGAGTAGCTATTAGGAATGGAGTAATTAGATAAATTAAAAACATCAAGTAAATTCAACTTAAAATGGTTGTTAAAATGACTCTTATATTTAAGTAATGATTACTTCAAGTTTTCCAGTAAACCTTACTTAAATTTTTTAGGGCAACCAGTTTCCTTAAGTTTTTTAAGCAAATTCAACTTAACCAGATTTAGAGTGTTAAACCAGCATCAAAACCTACCTAACCAGCATTCCAGCATCAAAACATACCTACCAGCATATGCTGTTTTTTTCACCAGGGTCTTCAGTTGATAAGAAATTATGTTGCTTGAGGGAAAAAAATTAGGAATTATCTCCATATAGTGGAGTTCAGTGGTGCCTCCAAGTTTAAACTTCTGCGTGAACTGTTTTTTTTCTGGGACAATACGGCCAATACAGTTAGGGTATGTCGAAAAACTTCCACCTCGTTTTCTTCCCCAACTTCAAAATCGTCCTACATCGCTGCAGAAGTACCAACCCAGTGTTTACAAAGTGAACATGCAAAGAAGATCAAACACCCCTTACAAAAAAAGGTAAAATGGCGATGTAGGCCGATTTTGACGTTGAAGAAGAAAACGACACAGGAGTTTTTCAACCTACCCTAACTGTAAGGAACATAATTTCTTTACGACTGAAGAAAGAAAGACATGAACATCATGGATGATAAGGGGGTGAGTAAATTATCTGTACATTTTTGTTCTGAAAGTGAACTTCCCCTTTAATCTTCTAAGAAAAGTTCAAGATAAAGGATTCATGTGTGTGTGGTAGAACTAGAAGCTCTTGGTTCTTGGAAGCAGCTATCAGTCGAGGATGACTGGTGTGATGTATAATTCTCCATTGACCCTCTGCAGGGCAAAACCTGTCTGTAATAGGTTAAACCATGCCAGAGTCCATAACTCAAACCCTTCTCTCTGACAGCTCAGAAAGTATCTGCCTGAACCCATAACACTGGAAACCTCTGAGAGTATGTGCTTGTGTATGATAAACAAACAGCAATAGAAGAACTGGGTTCATGTGTGTGAAGTACCAAGAAAGACACCTGTCTGGAAATACGTTGTTGAGTTAAAAACCTGTTTATCACATTTTGTGTTTGTTATGTCTGGTTCTCAAAGAGACCAGACATAACAAACACAAAGGTGAGGGTAAAATGGGAAAAATGGGTTTCTCACACTTCTTTTCAGTGCTGTAACATTCTAGTAATTGAGATACAAAAAAACCCTCACAACCAAAAGCTTTCTTCCACAGATTTTTTTGACTATGAATTTCAAACAGATGATGAAACAGCGAATTCGAGTCTTCAATTTCGAGTATTACATTTCATGTCTTTCATATTTTACTGTTTGACTAGCCGCAAAACAAGATTTTCTGTTGACTCCACAACTAAAGTGTCTTGAGTAACTGCTCAGAATAATTGTATTGTATGTATTCCAATGCATTTCTACTCAACTGTGTATACTCACTTGGTATGGTTGTGGAGGGTCCCAGTAAGTCCAATCATATGTGACAGAATCCAGTGTTTTTGTGACATATTTGGCCCAGGGAGAGATCCGAAACAGATATTCACTTGTTTTAGTCAGGACCACCAACTGTAGACAAAAAAACGACAAATGTGACATCTTGAAACAAATTCTAATTTTGATTTGCAAAGCAGAAGCATACATATACATGCGTTACCAGTCAAAAGTTTTGGAACAGTAAGATTTTTAATGTTTTTAAAGAAGTCTCTCTCACCAAGCATGCATTTATTTGATCCAAAGTACAGCAAAAACAGTAAGCTTTTGAACTATTTTGACTATTTAAAATAACTGTTTGAATATATTTTAAAATGTAATTTATTCCTGTGATCAAAGCTAAATTTTCAGCATCCAGTCTTCGGTGTCGCATGATCCTTCAGAAATCATTCTGTTTATACACAAACATATATGTTTTAAATGTTTGAATGCTGTATATTACGCACAATCCATTTTTCAGGCAATTCCGTTGGGGTTCCTGTGTGCTGCAAGTTGTTGCCATGGTTTACAAGCACCATTTATTAAAAAAGGAAATATTGAGAGCTTTTCATCTAGATTCTAAAAACAGCTCTTTGTCATAACCATACCAAATTTGATTAATATTATGACAAAATCCCTTCCCTCTCCAGTGCTCTTTTCCAAACCCACCTCTTTTCATAAGCCTACCTGATTCACGCAAACACACACACACACAAACACCAGGTGGACAGGTGTTTGGTGATGAGAGCTGACAGAGGGGAGGAGAAGAGCAGAAGAAAACAAAGCACTTTAAGAAGGTCCATCATTGCTTGCAATCTCTCGGGGGGCAGCTTGGAGATTGTCACAGATCGATAGCCGCTCTGGAGAGACATTGGGGCGGGACGAAACATCCTTAAACCGCTCTGCTCGGCTTTGCACAGACTATTACCAAGCTAAGAACATACCATCGCTTTACTGACAGCAGAAATAACACTGTGACTTTGAGAAAGAATGACGGAGAAAGATAGAGAGAGAGAGGACTTGGAGAGTGACTTAGAGTGTGACTGTGAAAAGCAAGAGGAATAGAGTTCACCAGTAGAGTTCCGGAAGAAAAAAATGTCATTAATGTCATTATTATCTAAGGCAAATAGACTTTTAGTACATTCTCAGAAAAAATGGAGAGAATATCTTTTCAAAGGAAACGCTTTTTTGTATCTTATTTACCCCATTATTACTTTAAAAAGTACTATTTTCTAAAACTGTAGGGATGCACCAACATTAACAATTGTGTAACAATAAAATGTTATGGATATTAAAATTCTATACTATTTAATCTAAATACATTCAATTAGTTTATTAATTATAGTAAATTTTATAAACTAGAGTCATTTTAAATGCTACAAGTGAATTTATGCATCACATTGAGAGACTTAAAATGCAAAAGTAATCTGCTCAATTAAAAACATGCACGATTAAATTTATAAGATCTGGGTATATATATATCCAATATTGTGCAATAATGCAATATTGAACAGTGATAGCTCATCAATGATAGCTCATTGCCTAAAACTTTTTTTCAAGATGGAAGACCAACTAGACCTGAATAAATCATCTTGGCAAGGCTGGAATGCAAGGTAAACCAGATGTAACCAGCTAAGACCAGCATCCACCTAAGGCTGGCTCATTCATTTATTTTTTTATTTTTTATTTTTTTCAAACCAAGTTCTACAATCAAATGGAGACAGTTTATTCTGTAACAAATAATTTTCTAAAATGCATATAGAAAAAATAGGGTAAATATACTGTATTTCTGGGACCAAAGTTAATGAAGAAAGGTATTACCATTTTTTTATGGGGGCAGTCGTGGCCTAATGGTTAGAGAGTCGGACTTGTAACCCAAAGGTCACAAGATTGTGTCTTGGTACCGGCAGGGATTGCAGGTGGGGGGAGTGAATACCACGATTGAGGTGAGACCCTTGAGCAAGGCACTGAACCCCCAACTGCTCCCCGGCGCCACAGCAATGACTGCCCACTGCTCCGGGTGTGTGTTCACGGTTTGTGTGCAGTTGGATGGGTTAAATGCAGATACTGGGCCATGTCACGTCCTTTCCTTTTTCTTTTCCTTTCCTTTTTTTTAAAGGAAATTCTGGACGACAGCCACCTGATATACAGTATATTGTGCATCCCTAATTTTTAGCCTATTCAGCAGCTTAGCATAAAAAAAACATATTTACTTCAGTACACTATTTTCACACACTAACTGGAAAACCAGTTAGACACAAAAAAAAGGCCTTTTTGGCTAAGCTGGAATACAAGCTAAACCAGATGAAACCAGCTAAGACCAGCATCCACTTAAGGCTGGTTTTTATGTTCTACAATCAAGTGGAGTTCATTTATTCTATAACAAATAATTTCTAAAATGCATACAGAAAAAACAGGGCAAATATATTATACTTATATTAGACAACAACCACCTGATATACAGTATATTGTGCATCCCTAATTTTAAGCCTGTTCGGCAGCTTAGAAAAATATATATAAATATTTACTTCAGTACACTTCTTTTCACACAGTGAAAAAACTGATAGCTCAACCATTTCCATTAGTACACATTCTGCTGAAAAGAAATGGGTGATCAACTTGGCTAAAACAGCTAAAAACAGCTTGGTCAAGCTGGAAGACGAGTTAGACCTGAATAAACAATCATTATCAAAACAACTGAAACTCAGTGAACCTCACTGAAACAATTTCCATTAAAAGAAGTGAACCAAACCATGACAGCTCATCAGTTTCCATTACACACTCTGCTGAAAAGAAAAAGGTAATGAACTTGGCTAAAACAGCTAAAAACAGCTTGTTCAAACTGGGAGAACTACTAGGGCTGAATAAACCATTTTGGCTAGGGTGGAATGCAGGATAAATCAGACGAAACCAGCAAAGACCAGCATCCACCTAAGGCTGGGAGTGAATGTCCAGCGCTCTCTCCACCCTCAATACCACGACTGAGGTGAGACCCTTGAGCAAGGCACCAAACCCCCAACTGCTCCCCGGGCGTCACAGCAATGGCTGCCCACTGCTCCGGATATGTTCACGGTGCATGTTTGTTCACTGCTGTGTGCACTTGGATGGGTTAAATGCAGATACTTGGCCATATGGCACATCCTTTCTTTTTTCTTTTCCGTTCCCTTTTTTTTAAAGGAAATTCTGGACTACAACCACCTGATATACCACATAATATTGTGCATCCCTAATTTTTAGCCTATTCAGCAGCTTAGCCTAAAAAAAAATAAAATAAATAAAACATTTATTTTTAGCCTCAGTGAACCTCAGTGAAACAATTACCATTGAAAGGAGTGAACCAAACCATGACAGCTCATCAATTTCCATTTCACACTCTGCTGAAAATAAAAAGGTAATGCACTTGGCTAAAACAGCTAAAAGCAACTTGTTCAAGCTGGAAGACCAGTTAGACCTAAAAAGCCTTTTGGCTAAGCTGGAATACAAGCTAAACCAGATGAAACCAGCTAAGACCAGCATCCACCTAAGGCTGTTTTTTATGTTCTACAATCAAATGGGGTTAATTTATTCTATAACAAATAATTTTCTAAAGTGCATACAGAAAAAACAGGGCAAATATATTGTACTTTTGGGGCCAAAGTTTTCGGAAAAAAAAAAAAAACAAAAAAACTGTTTTAAAAGGAAATTCTGGACGACAACCACCTGATATACAGTATATTGTGCATCCCTAATTTTTAGCCTATTCGGCAACTTAAAAAATATATATATAAAAATATTTACCTCAGTACACAGTCAAAAAACTGATAGCTCAACCTTTTCCATTAGTACACACTCTGCTAAACAGAAATGGGTGATGAACTTGGCTAAAACAGCTAAAAACAGCTTGGTCAAGCTGGAAGACGAGTTAGACCTCAATAAACAATCATCATCAAAACAACTGAAACTCCGTGAACCTCAGTGAAACAATTACCATTGAAAGAAGTGAACTGAACAATGACAGCTCATCAATTTCCATTACACACTCTGCTGAAAAGAAAAAGGTAATGAACTTGGCCAAGACAGATAAAAAAACTGCTTGTTCAAGCTGTAAAATCTACTAGGACTGAATAAACTGAATAAACCATTTTGGCTAGGGTGGAATACAAGATAAACCAGATGAAACCAGCAAACACCTAAGGCTGGTTTATTTATTTATTTATTTATTTATTTTGTTCCAAACCAAATTCTACAATCCAGTGGAGCCAGTTTATTCTGTAGCAAATATTTTTCTAAAAGGCATCTAGAAAAACAGGGTAAACATACTGTACTTTTGGGACCAGAGTTACTGAAAAAAATATTACCACTTTTAAAGGAAATTCTGGACAACAACCACCTGATATACAGCATATTGTGCATCTCTATTTTTAGCCTATTCAGCAACTTAGCATTTAAAAAACATATTTACTTCAATACACTACTTTCACACACTCAGTGAAACAATCACCATTGGGAGAAGTGAACTGAACCATGACAGCTCATCAATTTCCATTTCACACTCTCCTGAAAAGAAAGAGGCAATGAACTTGGCTAAAACAACTAAAAACAGCTTGTTCAAGCTGGGAGATCTACTAGGACTGAATAAACCATTTTGGCTAGGGTGGAATACACGACAAATCAGATGAAACCAGCAAAGACCAGCATTCACCTAAGGCTGGTTTTTTAAATTATTTATTTTTTGTTCCAAACCAAGTTCTACAATCCAATGGAGCCAGTTTATTCTGTAACAAATACTTTTCTAAAAGGCATCTAAAAAAAAAAAAAAAAAGGGTAAATATACTATACTTCCGGGCCAAAAAACGGTATTACCGTTGAGTTTTATACAGAGAAACACTCTTGCCGTTGTGTTGTGTGGCAGATACATTTCTCAGTCGCATTTCTCAGAGTGAGCCAGGCAGGACCATTTATGGATTAGCATGAGTTTAATTTAGAGTGAACGAACAATCTCGTCTGCATTTAGCGCAAGAGTAAAGTTCACCTAGGCACTTTTCATCTTCAAAGTGACATCAGACCTTTAATTATATTTCATTCTTACCAAAGCGTCCTCTCTCTGATCTGTCATAACACTCTCCGCCTGAGTCCAGCCTCAAATCTCACATGACAATCAATAAGTAAAGAAGCAGAAGTGTTAATAGGGCTCCTGAGTAAACATCTGGAAATTTCTGTGTGTCGACGGAGAGATATGGAGGATTTAAGTCGCTTAGGTTTTTTCACTTCATGCACACACACACACACACACACACAGACAGATGCTATATCTCTTCCCACACACTTTGAGCAAGAAGAAACCCCTAGAAAACTCTCCTTTCTCCTCACTTCCTTCAGACTCCAGTTAACAGTGTTTTGATTTCCCTTGAGACGACGACTATACCCCTGAACCAGCTGTCTGGAGTCACTGAGGTATCTCTCAACAAACAGAAGCACAACAAAAAGAATGTACCCACACAGAGAATTAAACATGGCCTTGCAGGAGAGCTTGCTTGGAGATCTCTGAGCCACACGGGGATCTGTATTGATCACCTTCGGCTGCTAAAAGTCTTTGAGCATCCAGTGTTCCCGGTGTTTTTAAAATGCAATATCACTACACAGGGTACTGAAATATTCATGCCTGAATAAATGAGGTTCGGGCTTGTTGGTCCCGGCGATTAAAAAAAAAAAAAAAGCTGAGTTGATTTTAACTAACGCTTACAGCAGGTTTCAGGCACCCAGCAGAAGGCTGTGTGTGGGAAATGCATTAGGCAACATTGATTAAGGGGACGATGAAAGGAAATCTCATGAAACATTGAGGAGTTCATGCAATAAAATAATATTATTAATAATTTTTTTAATAAAAAAAAAAAAAAAAAAAAAAAAAAAATCACAAAATCATGTAGCGCTAAAACCCCATTGTAGCGATCTCCATGTAAAACTAATTGTGCAGACCAAACCGTCATAGAGACTTGAAACTTGAAGGGATTTTAGTACTCACACCAATCAACAAAGTGACCAAGTCTTGCCCCAGTCGGCCTGAGGGGGGCACTACAATGATCAAAAGTATGAAATCACTCACAACTCCTAAACAGTCAGTCGCAGACTCAAGTGTTTTATGTTGTTAGAATCCTTGTCCACAAAATGCATGCCTCAGATTTGATCGTGAGTCTGGCAAAATTTTCAGGTATTTTGGCTTTTTTGCAAAACCTACTTTTGTAAACTAGTCCTAGGTTTTCGCTCGATTGAAACCAGACCAGTGCAAAAAGATTCTCTGGAGAGAGAATATCAGTAATTATAAAAAAAGGCCACTTTTAGTAAAATGCCTATAACTTCTGAACGGAATGAGATATCTTTGTTAAACTCAGAACACTTCTAGAAGAGCTCATTCTGAGGTTGAAGGACAAAAATTGTGGAGCTTTACCAATTGGTGGCCCTTTAAGAGGGGAAAAACACATAAAAATGTCTATACCTAAGCAAGCTTTTGTCCCATCAATATGAAAATCGCTGTGCATAGTCTTGGTCCAAAGTACCACAAGTGTCTATAAGGACATATGCATATCTCAAAAAAAAAAAAACATGACTGCCTTTGGCGGATAAATTTTGAGCACCTATTAGACAAGGTTAACATAGGCTGATCAAAATGAAACTTGGTGGGCCTGTTTGACTCATGCCCCCAAAGGTCTGTGAGAAATTTGAAATAAATCCGCCACTGGTAGCCTTGTGATTAGTGTACCAACATACAGCGCAACTGTGCTCACGGCGACCCGATTCCTGTCTCAAGGTCCTTTGCCGATCCTGCCCCCCCTCCACTATTCTGTCTCATTAAGGGCATAAAAAGCCCTTAAAAATATATTTAAAATAAATAAATGCATAATCTTACTGACCCCAAACTTTTGAACTGTAGTGTAGACTAATAAACAAAATGGAAATAAAACAGTAGTATGGTGTAAAATATGAAACAAATATGAATGGCTATGATTATTTTAGAATTACTTTCCATGTTCAGTCAAAATGAGTTGTTCATGCTCTCTGCTCAAAAGCAGCTGATTATTTTTTTATAAAAAGGTTAGAGTAGAGGCCAATACACACAGATTACACACCTCCAGCATGCCTGAAGGAGTATTCGAGGTAGGGGAGAAAAAACACGGACCTGGTGAGAATGAGAAAGAATTACCGGAGTGAGAGAGATGCAATTTAATCACAGCCTACAGGATATTCAGAAAGAAGGAAGGGCAAGAGAGAGAAAAGTGCACTCCTGGCTGAAGTTCAGCTGCCCCAGTTTCCATATGTTAAACCTGGCCACTCACCCCCCCATTAAAATCTCTCCCTGGATCCCCTCTGCAGGTTTAAAGAAGCTGTGTATGACAGCCAATTACCTTATAGAAACCTCCATACAGACCCAGGACTCCATCTGTCCACCTAACACCCAGTGAAAAAGAGAAAATTCAGCCACTGACCGCTTTTATGGACATAAATGGAGTTCCCTTCCGCTCTCGCTCACTCGCTCCAAGACACACTCACTCAACTCTCGTTTTCTCTGCTCAATAATGGCCATACAGTACCTCAACACTTTAATTTTAGCCTAAATAAATAAAAAAAACTGAAAAGGACACAAAATCCCAGTACATTTACCCTAGTCAGAAGGAGGAAATTGCAGGAAGCGGGACTTGCAGCAGTAACATGAAAATCACCCTTAAAGTAAATGATTTATGGCATGAGTTCATGAGCAAACATCTCAGGGTTAAATTAAAGAGATGGAAGTGAGTTTCAGTGTGCAGCCTTCTCCCATATGTGCTAGTACAGTTTTCAGTTTAAACGAATGAAAATATGGGTAGAGTAAAGAATACAAATTAAGCATGAAGGACAATTATGTCAATTTCAAAAAGACAGTTGAAAAAGCGGATCTTAAGACAGAACACTACAGGCAAAACCATTATTTTTTCATGCACTGGACAATTTTGAGTTTTTGCTTACAAAACACGTCTTCTTTCAGACTAGTAAAAAGAACACATCCAAAATACACATTTAGGCATTTATTTTATTATACTTTGTTTCTGTAGATGTGAATTACATTACGTAGATTTAAAGAATTTTCTCAGAATACCCCCCCCATTTCAGTAGGACTTTCGTACACCAATACGAAATTTTCATTACATTTCATTCCTAATTTTTTAAACCCTAACAGTATTTTCTGATTTATGAAGTAATAAAAAAACATATCTAAAATCCCTTTATTAAAAATCTTCAACTTTAATTTTTCAGCAAAATGAAAAAAAAAAAAAAAAAATTGAACCTGGGTTTATCCAATGCTCAGATTTCTATGCTGGAAATTTATGCAAATTAGTGCAAATTTAATCAAATTATGCCTAATGCATATTTAAAGATAATATTATAAAAATGAATGAATGAATGAAAACATCTTCATTTAGTGTCTTACCTTTAATAGGGATGTTACAATATTCAAATTCTGGCTGATTAATTCTGAATTATATGAATAATTTTAAATGCTACAAGTAACATTTAGGCATCATATCATTATAATGTAAATTATAAAAATGGATACTCATTTTGAGATAAATATTTAAGCTATTAAATTATTTTTAAAAATGTAAAAAAGGAAAAAAAAAAATATTACCAATATTAAAATATTGGTTGGAAGTGTTGGTGAAAGATATCAACCAATACTGCTAAATTTAGATAAATAAATAATAAATAAATAAATAAATAAACAAACACATTACCAGTCTTTGAATGTTTCTTAAAGACGTCTCTTCTGCTCACCAAGCCTGCATTTATTTGATCCAAAGTACAGCATAAATAAATACATAAATAAACATTTTTAAAATATTTTTGCTATTTAAAATAACTGTTTTCTATTTAAATATATTTTAAAATGTAATTTATTTCTGTGATTTCAAAGCTGAATTTTTAGCGTCATTACTTCAGTCACATGATCCTTTAGAAATCATTCTAATATTCTGATTTGCTGCCCAAAACATTTATTATTATGTTGAAAACAGCTGAGTATAATTTTTTCTGATGTATAGGAAATCCAGAAGAACAGCATTATAGAAATATAAATTTTTGTAACATTTTAAATGTCTTTATAATCACTTTTGATCAATTTAAAGCATCCTTGCTAATAAAAAATATTAATTTCTATGATTTCTCTAATCATGTGACACTGAAGACCGGAGAAATTAATATTAATTATGAGCTTTGATTACAGGAATAAATTAAATTTGAAAACATATTTAAATAAAAAGCGTTTTTTAAGCGTTATTTTATTTTATTTATTTTGCTGTATTTTGTATTGAATAAATGCAGGCTTGGTTTAAAAAACATTTTTAAAAAATCTTACGGTTCAAAAACTTTTGACTGGTAGTGTATTTAAAAAAAATCTAATTTCAACAGATAATGGATATGGTACTGTTACAGTATATTGTGCAACCTTAGCTAAGAGACTAACTAGTGCAACTAAAATAATTGTCTTCAAAACACCCCCCAGGCACATGTTACAAAAGGGCGGGAAGTGAAAATGAACTGTGGTTGATCTGAGCTCAGCTGTAGCAGCACTAATGTGATCCGATGAACCTCCGGTGTCCGGCGGAGTCAGGGTGCTTCAAAACCCATAACATGGCACTGCGGCTAACTGTGCTGGACATGTGTACCCCCGCCAACTCTGGCAAACGGGAACTTGTTGGGCACTCAATGTCCCCATCTGCTCCCTCTTCCCATCAACCCCAGATTAACCCTAAGAGCCAAGTCAAGCAGCTTTGCCCCACAAATGCCACCCAGACCTGCCAATGACCAACGGTCTTCTGGGACAGAGAGAGCCAAGATCCCGTTCTGCTTTAGCAGAGCAGCTAACAGCTCCTAATCGGGTTGAAGAGACACACAACCCTTCACTAATCCAAATCATACCACACAAGTTGTGAAGATGAAAACTGCAGCTCACAGAACAGATTTCAAATTCCAATATCCAGCCAATATCATATGAGCTGCACTTCAGATGTTTATATTGATATAAATCACACTAAATAATACAAATATAACAAGCAGGGCATAATAAAACAAAATGCTGTGATGAATTTAGTACCTTGAGTTGGGTCAGGTGCTTGATGACAGGAGATTTGTCCGCTTTTGGAGAGAGGTATAGTTCCCATTTCCCATATTCTTTCTGCGTGAAAGGGTGAGACAGCTTTTCCCAGGAATCTGAAGGAAAGCATATTGAATTATTAAAAGATGCTTGCCTATTTCTGACCTATATACAGACACATATACATATATACATATACATCAGTGGTGTGCTCTAAATGAGGAGGTAAAGTCCTCAAAGTTTTTTTATTTTTTTTTTTATTTATTAATTAAATGTAAATTAATGTGCCAGTCACATTTTCTTGGTTAAATAAACATTAAGTACACTATAAGAAAAAAATATATAAATTTATATTTTTGCATTAAAAATGTAATCAATAGTCTATTTAGTCTATTTAACCAAGTCTCATCAAATGTTTTTTTAAAGCATTTTACATTTATTCCAAAATAATAACTTAATGCAGTAACAATTTAAGCGATAAATGTATTTGTGCACTTATGTTCAGCTATTCTTTTTGATAGTTTTACTAAATACTTTATTTGAATTTTTTGGATCATCAGTCATCAAAGCTCTGTAAATATTGGTCACAGACATGGAAATTTACTTTCAATTTCACCAAGCTGATTACTCCCACAAATCATGTTTTCATGTCATTTTAGTCTTATTTTGATGTAATAGTGGTTATATCTAAGTGTGTGATTTGTTTACTATTTTTTTTTAAATTAGCCTTATATTAATGCCATTATATTGTTCATTCAGACTGATTTGTGAATGGGGAACTCACACAAACACAAGAGACGGGATTTATCGCATGAACCAATCACAGCCAATCATAACTAGAGATGCACAATTTGCAATTTTCTTGGCTAATTCCGATTTTTCAGTAAGTGTGACCTGCCGATACAGATTTTTGCAGACTCAGATTTTCTTTCTAAGAACTTTAATTCATAGTGTATAAAAACAAAAATCTATACTTTACAAAAAAATTACTTATATAATAAAAAGTTAATAAACATCACAATTTCCCTGATCGGGACTAAGTTATGAGTTGCTGTATATAACAAAATATGTCATTTCTAACTATGTTTAGAAATGACATATTTTATTTTATTTATTTTTATTTATTTTTGTTATTTTTACCCCTATCCTTATTAAATGTGACATCAAATTCTTACATTGAGTCAATTAATTTGATTAGAATACTAAGAAGCTATAGATTTGTTACCATTCAAATTAAATCACTATCAACAAACTCCATTTTTATCTAACACTCTTTCCAGTACAGAGCAAACAGAAGCTGCAACTGAAGTGGCATTAGATGCATTTACACAGACTGCTGAAGATGAGGTGCCATAAATGCATTTAGACCACAAAATTGCAAATGCATAAATAATTTTACAAGATTAAGGTTTTAAATATTTAAACATAAAAATAAGAAATGTTGGGGAAATGCTGTGATAGTTTAAATATGAAAACTAGATGGCAGATGACTGTTTTAATAAGTGTGTCATTTAGTCTTTCGTTCAAACGATTCGTTCAAATGGCTCATACATTCAGATATGAGGCAAGTGAATGTGTTTATGGGTTACTGAATCATTGACTCACTTGATTCATTCAAAAACGTGGATTCATACAGTAATGAAACACCGCTGTGTTGCTCGGAGACATACAACAGTTCTGCTGTGGCTTTGATTGAAAGTATTTTCGTCAGCGAAATTGAGCAAAAACAGTCAATACTGTGTCTAAAATATTCTGGGAGAACGTACTGTGGACAAATGAGACAAAAGTAAAGGGTAAAGGACATCATGTCACTCTTTACAGAAAAAGAAATGACGCCTTCAAAGGAAAGAACACAGTCCCTACAGTCAAACATGACCCGAAACACACTTCAAAAAGCACTCAGAAATAGTTACAAACAAAGTGCTGGAGAGTTCTGAAATGGCCAACAATGAGTCCAGATCTGAATCCCATAGAACACCTGTCGAGAGATCTCGAAACAGCAGTTTGGAGAAGCCAACCTTCAAATCAGAATGCATTTTCAAATGAAAGCACATTTTTTGGGTTCTGTGTGGAATTGTATCAGATTTGACTTTTCTTCTGTTTTTTTTTTTTTTTTTGTTCCAATGCAAATAAAAAAAATAAAAATAAAATAAACATGTGAGTACCAAAACATTTGCAACTGCAACAATTTTCTGATAGAAGGGTTGCATTTTCTGACAGAATTGCAAGTGTGCCAATATTTTTGGCCATGACTGTATCTATCCTTACAAGTACAATTTTGGCTGTATTATATGTGTCCCCTTCAAAAATTGCTCTTGAGCAATTTAATGTTTATTGTCCCCCCCCCTACTGTTAGATGAAATTTACGCCCTTTTATCCAATCATATTGCGACTGAGGTATTGCCTCCTCTCACGTGACTTTTCCTCATTTATTCTCAATTACCCTTCCCACAAAAATTACCTCCTCAAAGTGATTGCTAGTCTTTGTTTGACTGCTCTTACATACTTCATTTCCAAAACATTTTAGGGAAACTCACAGCACCTCTACCCAGAAATAGGCTTCTTTTTCAAAATGAGGATTTCATGCACTCATCTACATCTTGGATGGCCTAAACTTTCAGTAAGTTTTTATTTTTGGGTGAACTATTCCTTATTCCTTTAAGAATAGCTTTCACTGCTTAGAAAAAACAAAAATATTTCAGTGCAGGATTTCAGATTCTGTCAAAACCGGCTAAGAATCTGCATACTTTTGCAAGGCACAGTATATTTACATGGCCCTTAAAACCAGCTCCATTCATCCATGGCTTTAACAGCTGAATAAATGCGGAGGCAGAGAGTAGTGAAAATGCGGAGCACCGTACAGCTGACTTCACCGTTCATTCAGTTTCTAGGAAAAAGCCGCGCAAGACTGTGTGACCCCCTCTCAAAGCCCAGAAAAAAAGCCTCTGATTTGTTGTGGATAATTTCTGTCGTTCTGCCCTGTACGGCTCTGTGTATCTCTTTTCACATTACATACTCTAATGGAGAGCAGAAAGCGAATATAAATAAATAAATCAATAAAAGACCAGTGCCAGTGCAATATGCCTACCCACCTGCAGCCCCCCGACACAGATCAAGACCGGCTCCCCCAGACCCAAATTTCCCTCTCTCCCTCTCTTTCAAACCTCTCATTCCCACTGTGAAATTGAAACCATATAATATGAGCCATGTCAAAATGCAATCTCACGCCAAATTGGAAGTTGGGATTTCCTATGACACCGCCTCTGGCTCTCAGAGAGAGATAATTACAAAAAGGCAGAGGGATAAATAGAAAAGAGAAGGATGTGATATAGGTGGGGGATGGTCAGGGAGGAGAGGGGCCGCTGGTCATACGGATATAAGTAGTGTCACAGTGAGAGGAGAGACAACATTTTGCTGCGCTCTAGAATTCTAGTAAACAGCTTCTTTCCCCAGTGGGAACAATGTGCCCTTTTCACCCGACAGTATGGATTCACTAACTCCATGAAAGGTGTGTACGCGTCAATAGCAAACACACACACATACAGTACACACTCCATGTACTCCATGATGGAGTACATCTGAACTATGTGTGTGTGTTTCCTAAAGCAGATTTCTCAGTGCACATATGTATTTACTGACCAAAGTAAATACATTTTTTAAAACCATAACCATGGTACTGCCATGGTATTCTTTGAAGGACCTTGCAGTATCATATAAATACAATGGTATTCCTTTATAATACCACAATACCTCCATAGACTTTTTTTTAGGGGAATGAATATGTAAATATGTGAATATTGAGAACGAGACAGGAATGAGCATTTGTGACAGAGTTAAGCTTAATTCAAAATTTTAAATGAAAAATACAGTCAAACTGTGAGACATAAGTTCAGTTACAGTATGAGAAGTAAAGTCCATTTGTGATCCATTTATAAAGCCATTTATGATATGAAGTCACAATTATGACTAATCAAGTCACTGCTGTGAGGAAAATGGTTGCAATTGCAAGAAATAAAGTTGTAATTGCAAGATAAAAAGTTGTAATTGTGGGATATAAAGCCACATTTATAGAAATATGAAAAAAAGTAATAAAAAAAGTCTCAATTAAATGTTAATTACAAAATTAATTAAAAAAATACAGTACAGTCACAATTTTGAGATAAAAGGCAGAATTAAAATAGAAACTCGCAATTATAAGAAATTAAGCTGGAATTGTATAATATAATTGTACAGTATAAAGTGGAGTTATTAATTAGATAAATTATAAATGTCTTTTTAAAATCACATTTTATTATGAGAAATATCAGAAATATCTTTATTAATTTCTTTTGTTTTATGGAATTTAATTGTACAATATAAAATAGAGTTATTAATTAGAAAAATTATGACTGATAATTAGAGCTTTTTTTGAAAATCACATTTTATTATGAGAAATTAATTCTAATGTGAGATGTTGTCACGAGCGCGGTCTCTGTGGCTCCCCCTGTCCCGCACCAGCGGGAACCTTCACCGGAGTTTTAACTCCATTACCCATAATCCCGTGCCTGGGGCTCGCCACTTCCGGTTCCGGGTCTCTCAGTTCACTTCCCCTCCGGCGGCCATTTTAGCGTGCCGCGCCGGCACGTCCGTTGCGAAGTTTTGTTCGGTTATGCCTGCAATCCTGAGCGTTTTCTTATCGGACTGCCTTTCTGTTATCGACTGGACTGTTAACGTTGTGTGTGAACCTCTGCTGCCTGCCTTTTGTCGACCCTCGCTATTCCCCCGGATTATTGTGTTTGCTCGCTGCCGGCCCCGACCTCTTGCACGGACTTTGACTATCCCTCTGCTCTTGCCTTCACCACAACTGTCTGCCGTTGATAATTTACGCCTGTTTACTCTGCTGGATTTAATAAAACTGTTGCAAATGGATCCAACGTCTCCCGATTCATCCGTAACCGCGTCACAGAAAACTTCGCCACCTACGGATCCAGCGACAGTTTCACGGATCGCGTCGGAAATGTCAGCTCAAGCTACGATGCTGACCCAGCACCAGCAACAACTGGATCGTTTGTCTGCCTTGACCGAACAGCTGGTTCAGGCTATCCAGGGCATGCGGGTTGCTGCCCCATCCGTCGCATCTCCTCCACCTGCTCAACTCCCAGCAGCCCAGCCCGTCACCGCCAGCCCCCGACTCGCCTTCCCGGAGAAATTTGATGGCACGGCTGCTAAATGTAAGGGTTTTCTACTTCAATGCACCCTGTTTGTCAACCAGCAGCCGAACCTGTACGCCACGGACGAGAGCAAGATTGCGTTTGTGTGTTCTCTCCTCACCGGCAAGGCGTTGGAGTGGGCGACCGCGGTCTGGGACCTGGGTCAATCCACCTACCCCACTTTCGCCACTTTTCTCCAGAGTTTTAAGGAGGTGTTTCAGCCAAGTCCAGAGAGCAGCGAGGCTGGAGAGCAGATCGTCACACTGCGGCAGGGCCGCCGCACCGCCGCTGACTACGCTCTGGACTTCCGTACACTGGCGGCCCAAAGTGGATGGAACGATGGTCCCCTCAAGCTCCATTACCGCAGGGGACTAAATTCGGATCTACAGGTGGAGCTGGCCTGCCGGGGACGAAGGCCTAACCCTCAATCAGTACATTGATCTGTCCATTCGGATCGACAACGTGATGCGCTCACGCAAACCCAGCCGGCTCTTCACCGCCCGTTTCAGACTCAGCCTTCAACCGCATCCAACCCCGAACCCATGCAGCTGGGGACCACCAAGCTCACCGTCGAGGAGAGGGAGCGGCGGATTCGTAACAATCTCTGCTTATACTGCGGACAAGCGGGACACATTCGGGCCTCCTGTCCTACCCGACCTCCACGACCTCCCACCTCGGTGAGTGAGAACAGACCTTGTTTGAATCGTTGTGAGATTCCTGTTTTACTCATTTCTGACGGCAGATCTATCAAGACTACCGCTCTAATTGACTCTGGTGCTGCCGGCAACTTCATTGATAAGGATTTTGTGAGATCTAACCAACTGCCCACTCTCTCATGTGTTTCTCCTGTGTCAGTGGCCGCCCTCGACGGGAGACCACTAGGATCCGGCCGCATCGATCACACAACTCACGATCTCACCCTCCGCCTTGAACCCGACCATCAAGAGACCATCCGGTTCTTCATCATCTCCTCACCACAGTCACCAATCATCCTGGGCTTCCCATGGCTGAACCGTCACGAACCAACCATCTCCTGGGCTGGAGGTATTATCACTCACTGGTCACCCCACTGCCAGCAGAACTGCACTCCTCCAGCTCCTAAGGCACCGCCCTGTGCTGACACGCCTCTTCACAACAGCACCATACCCATGGAGTACCATGACCTGCTCGAGGCCTTCAGTACGGTCAGGGCCTCGGAGTTACCTCCCCACAGACCAGGAGACTGCGCCATCGAACTCGTACCAGGGGCCGTACCTCCACGTGGCCGCGTCTTCCCACTCTCTCAACCAGAGTCTGCGGCTATGGAGAAATACATCAAGGAGGAGCTCGCTAAGGGGTTCATCCAGCCCTCCACCTCACCCGCTTCTGCAGGATTCTTCTTCGTCAAGAAGAAAGATGGAGGTCTACGACCCTGCATAGACTATCGTGCACTCAATGAAGTAACCATCAAGTACCGGTACCCTCTCCCGCTCGTTCCTCCGGCCCTGGAACAGTTACGTTCGGCCAGGTTTTACACCAAACTGGACCTCCGCTCAGCCTACAACCTAATACGTATACGTGAGGGGGACGAGTGGAAGACAGCTTTCTCAACCACATCTGGACACTATGAGTACCGGGTTATGCCCTTCGGCCTGGCCAACAGTCCGTCCTATTTCCAGGCGTTTGTTAACGATGTTTTCCGGGACATGCTGGACCGTTGGGTTATCGTCTACATCGACGATATCCTCATCTTCTCAAGCTCCTACTCCGAACACGTCCAACACGTCAGGGCAGTCCTCCAGCGTCTCATCCAGCACAAATTGTTCGCCAAGGAGGAGAAGTGCCAGTTCCATCAAGAAAGCATTGCCTTCCTGGGTTATGTCATCAGCCCCGAGGGCGTCGCCATGGACGATGCTAAGGTGAGGGCGGTGCGTGACTGGCCCCGTCCCAAGACCCTCAAAGAACTCCAGCGGTTCTTGGGGTTTTCCAACTTCTACCGCCGATTTATCCGCAGTTTCAGCACGGTAGCCGCTCCACTCACGTCCATGGTTAAGAGGGGCGACACTCGCCTCACCTGGTCACCCGACGCCATCCACGCCTACCACGAGCTCCGTCGCCGCTTTACTACAGCCCCGGTGTTACGGCACCCTGACCCACAACTACCCTTCCTCGTGGAGGTCGACGCCTCCAGCACCGGAGTAGGCGCCGTCCTATCTCAACGTCAGGGTCAGCCACCCAAGACTTTCCCGTGCGCTTTCTTCTCCCATAAGCTCAGTCCGGCCGAGAGGAATTATGACGTGGGCAATCGAGAGCTGCTCGCCATCAAGCTCGCCCTGGAAGAATGGCGGCACTGGTTAGAAGGAGCACGGCATCCTTTCATCATCTTAACCGACCACAAGAATCTGGAGTATCTTCGTACTGCCAAGGTCCTCAATCACCGACAGGCCAGATGGGCGCTCTTCTTCACCCGGTTTCGCTTCGAAATCAACTACCGCCCGGGTTCTCAAAATCAGAAGGCCGACGCCCTCTCACGCATTCACGAACCCGACCACGCCTCCCATCCTCCAGAAACCATCCTACCTGCCTCAGTTATCGTTGCACCCGTCACCTGGGATATTATGACCGAGATCACAGAGGCCCAGGTACAGGACCCTCCTCCCACTGAATGTCCCCAGAACCTCACCTATGTTCCAGTGATCCTCCGCCCACGAGTCCTCTCCGAGGTTCACTCCACCCCTAGCTCCGGTCACCCCGGGATTGAGGCCACCATTCACTTCCTCCGCAACCGTTTCTGGTGGCCCACTCTCCGCTCTGATACCACCGCCTATGTAAAGAACTGCGTCATCTGCAACACCTCCAAGACTCCCCGACAGCTGCCCGCCGGCCTACTCCAGCCACTACCTATTCCCAAGCGCCCCTGGTCGCACATAGCGGTGGACTTTGTCACGGACCTTCCCCCGTCCCAGGGCCACACTACCATCCTGACTGTGGTGGACAGGTTCTCCAAGGGCTGTCGCTTCATCCCCCTCCCGAAGCTTCCCTCCGCCATGGAAACAGCCGAAGCACTCTGTAGCTCTGTATTCAGGTTTTATGGTCTCCCGGAGGACATCGTATCAGACCGCGGCCCACAGTTTACCTCACGTTTGTGGTCCAGCTTCTTCCACCTTCTGGGCGTAAACATCAGCCTCACGTCAGGATACCACCCGGAGGCCAATGGACAAGTGGAAAGGTTGAACCAGGAGTTGACCCGCTTCCTGCGCTCCTATTGTCAAGAACATCAGAAGGACTGGAGCCGGTTCCTCCTCTGGGCTGAATACGCCCAAAACTCCATCCTTAAACCCTCTACTAACCTGACTCCCTTTCAGTGCATTCTAGGCTTCCAACCCCCGCTGTTCCCTTGGTCGGGGGAGCCTTCTGATCTACCGGCGGTCAACTCCTGGTTTCAGCAGAGCGAGGCAACCTGGAACCGGGCCCATGTGCATCTTCAGAGGGCGGTTCGCCGCAACCAGACCCAGGCCGATCGCCACCGCCGTCCCAATCCCCCCTACGAGCCCGGACAATGGGTTTGGCTCTCGACCCGGAATCTGCGCCTTCATCTGCCCTGCAAGAAACTAAGCCCCAGGTACGTGGGTCCATTTAAGATAATTCGTCAGATTACTCCTGTATCATTCAGATTAGAGTTGCCTTCAGAATACCGTATCTCACCCACTTTCCATGTCTCCCTGTTGAAGCCCGCTGGTCGCCCAGGAGGGGCGGAGATCCTAGACGAGACCGTCGCACAGAGACCTGCCCCCCTGATCATCGATGGCGAGGAGGCCTACCGAGTCAATACCATCCTGGACTCCCGACGCCGGAACGGACGCCTACAATACTTGGTCGACTGGGAGGACTATGGCCCCGAGGAGCGGTCCTGGGTGCCCGCTGAGGACATCCTGGATCCTTCCCTCACCACAGAGTTCCACTCTACTCACCCAGATCGGCCAGCCCCCCGTGGAAGGGGAAGGCCCCGGCGTCGGTTGCCTCCTCGCGCCAGGAGACGCTCGCAGGGGGGGGGCTCTGTCACGAGCGCGGTCTCTGTGGCTCCCCTGTCCCGCACCAGCGGGAACCTTCACCGGAGTTTTAACTCCATTACCCATAATCCCGTGCCTGGGGCTCGCCACTTCCGGTTCCGGGTCTCTCAGTTCACTTCCCCTCCGGCGGCCATTTTAGCGTGCCGCGCCGGCACGTCCGTTGCGAAGTTTTGTTCGGTTATGCCTGCAATCCTGAGCGTTTTCTTATCGGACTGCCTTTCTGTTATCGACTGGACTGTTAACGTTGTGTGTGAACCTCTGCTGCCTGCCTTTTGTCGACCCTCGCTATTCCCCCGGATTATTGTGTTTGCTCGCTGCCGGCCCCGACCTCTTGCACGGACTTTGACTATCCCTCTGCTCTTGCCTTCACCACAACTGTCTGCCGTTGATAATTTACGCCTGTTTACTCTGCTGGATTTAATAAAACTGTTGCAAATGGATCCAACGTCTCCCGATTCATCCGTAACCGCGTCACAGATGTGAAGTCAGAAATATCTTTATTAATTTGTTTTGTTTTAGTCATGGAATATAGTTGTACAATATAACGTGGAATTAATAATTAGATAAATTATGAGACTGATAATTAGATTTTTTTAATCACATTTTATTAAGAGAAGTAAATTCTAATATGAGATGCAAATTCAGAAATATCTTTATAATTTTTTTTTTTTTTTTTTTTTTTCAGTGATGGAATATAATAACACAATATAAAGTGGAATTATTAATCAGATAATTTATGAGACTGATAATTCAATTTTTGAATCACATTTTATTATGAGAAATACAGTCTAATGTGAGATGTGAATTCACAATTATCTTCACTAAATTGTTTTGTTTCAGTAACGAAGTATAACTGTACAATATAAAGTTTAATTATTAATTAGATAGATTATGAGACTGATAGTTTTTTTTTTTTACTTTTTATTATGAGAAATAAAATCTAATGTGAGATGCTAAGTCAGAAATATCTTTATTGATTTGTTTTATTTCAGTGATGGGATATTGTACAATATGAAGTGGAATTATTAATTAGATAAATTATGAGTCTAATAATTCGATTTTTTAAAAATCTCATTTTATTATGAGAAATAAAATCGGATGTGAGATATTATCAGAAATATCTTCATTAATTTGTTTTGTTTCAATGATGGAGTATAATTATACTCTATAATTATTACAAGTCTAATAATTAGATTTTTTTTTAAATCTCATTTTATTATGAGAAATAAAATCTAATGTGAGATGTGAACTCAGAAATATCTTTATTTATTTGTTTTGTTTCAGTGATGGAGTATAATTATACAATATAAAGTGGAATTATTAATTAAATAAATCATGAGACTAATAATTAGATTTTTTTAAAAACATTTTATAATGAGAAGTAAAATCTAATATGAGAAGCAAAGACAGAAATATCTTTTTAATTTGTTTCGTTTCGATGCTGGAATCCAGCTTTCATGTACAATTCACTGCTTTAATGCAACTAAATAATATCATATCCAAAAGGAAAAGTATGTAAAACAAATATGTAATCAGTCCAGTCTTTTTTTAAATAAAAAAGGAAAAATATTTTAATTACAAAGCCCTCATCTGACCAAAGGACTGCCGAACTATCGATTAATCACTGGAATAAGTCAATAACACAAGCTTAATGAGGAAGCTGCTGAGATACAAAGGCAACACTATGAGAAGAACCATGAACTAGCTAATCATTCACTCCTTATCATCAATTATCATTTTAAAAGGTGCTTCAGGCTTTGAAATCAATATTCTCTTCAAGGCATGTAAGCAGTGTATTAAGAAAAGACTTTGAGGGAGGATCTGCGTCAACATGCACCATGTCTTCCAGCTATAATCAATAATTGCTGAAACGGCATAAGTGGGGCTCCAGGAATAAACTTCATGTTTGTGAACATATAGACATGAAGTATAGATATGTATATATAAATACTGGAGTTGGGGGTTTTCACAGGTCACACTCTCAGGACTCTGTATCCCCACACAGCCTGCGGATCACAGCACAACTCTCAATTAGAAGTGTCTAAAGCTGGCCAGAGGCGGTTCGACTGCTTTGCAATAAGACATCTGGTGCATTTTTCTAGTTGTGCTCTCATTCCCTAAGGACTTCCGATTAGGTACCAAGGCTGTGATACGAGCAGTTTTGGCAGTGAGGAGTGAAAAGAACGCATTGGGATGTGGCCCACTGGTGTTTGGACTACTGAGAGTCAGATCAAATATTGAGTAAAAGAGTGAGCAATCACAGAGTAAAAAGACTATTATAGCAACCAAATGCATATAATACAAATGCACACCTGACTGATATGTAGGCCTTTTGATTTTCAGCATATTGAAGTCTTAAAGGGACAGTTCAACCAAAAAAAAAAAAAAAAAAAAAAAAAGACTGTGCTGGTTGCTCTACGGAGCATAAAATTATCATAAAATATTCCTAGTCTTTTGAAGTCATAAGACAGCTTTGAGTTGAACTTGAGAAAACCAAATCAGCCAGATTCATAAATTAATCATTCAGATGTTTTTGTGAATCTAATGTGACAAACAGACCAAGATGTAAGCGATTACTCAGTTAGTCAGTGAGTTGAACGTGAGAAATAGATCAGTTTGATTTGTGAGTGAATCATTCAGACTGGTTAGTGAACCAAATATAACAGAACAAAATTTAAGTCATTGAGCTTAAGCCATTGAGCTTAAGCTGATTGAGTCCATTTAGCAAATGAACCACTCAGACTGGTTTGGTGAATCAGATGTAACAAACAGAGAAATGTCAGTGAGTTGAACCTGAGAAATAAATGAGTCTTATTTGTAAATGAATCATTCAGGTTTTGTGATTCAAATATGACAAACAGACGGCAATTTAAGCCATTATTCACTCTGTGAGTTAAACTTGAGAACTGTATCAATTTTATTTCTGAAATAATTATTCACATTGGTTTTGTGAATCAGATGTTGAAAACAGACTGAACTTAAAGCCATTATTCACTCTGTAGAACTGGACCAGTCTGATTTATTAATGAATCATTCAGACCAGTTTTGTGAATCAAATGCGACAAACAGAGATGTATAGTAAATGATTATTATCTTAGTGAGTGGAAGTTGAGAACAGGATCAGTTTAATTTGTGAATGAATCATTTAGACCTATTTTGTGAACCAAGTACAACAAACAGTACAAAATTTAAGTCATTATTCACTGAATTGAACTTGAGAACTGAATGATTCTAATTAGCAAATGAGCCATTCAGACTGGTTTTGGGAATCAGATGTGTGAAAAACAGAGATGTCAGTGAGTTGAACTTAAAAAAAAAAATTAGTCTGATTCGGTAATGAATCATTCAGACTAGTTTTGTGAATCAGATGTGACAAACAGCGAGAAATGTGAGTCAGCTGAACTTCAGAAATAGATAAGTCAGATTCAGGAATGAATCATTAAGACTGATTTTGCGAATCAGATGCGACAGAAATAGATGTCAGTGAGTTGAATGTGAAAAATAAATTTATCTGATTCATGAATGAATCATTCAGACTGGTTTTGCGAATCAGATGTGACAAACAGACCGCAATTTAAGCTATTATTTACTCTGTGAGTTAAACTTGAGAACTGTATCAGTTTTATTTGTGAATGAGTTATTCACAACAGTTTTGTGAATCAAATGTTGAAAACGTACTGAAATTTAAGCCAGTATTCATTCTGTCAAATATACAGGTGCATCTCAGTAAATTAGAATGTCGTGGAAGTTCATTTATTTCAGTAATTCAACTCAAATTATGAAACTCGTGTATTAAATAAATTCAGTGGACACAGACTGAAGTAGTTTAAGTCTTTGGCTCTTTTAATTGTGATGATTTTGGCTCACATTTAACAAAAACCCACTAATTCACTATCTCAACAAATTAGAATATGGTGTCATGCCAATCAGCTAATCAACTTAAAACACCTGCAAAGGTTTCCTGAGCCTTCAAAATGGTCTCAGTTTGGTTCACTAGGCTACACAATCATGGGGAAGACTGCTGATCTGACAGTTGTAAAGAAGACAATCATTGACACCCTTCACAAGGAGGGTAAGCCACAAACATTCATTGCCAAAGAAGCAGGCTGTTCACAGAGTGCTGTATCCAAGCATGTTAACAGAAAGTTGAGTGGAAGGAAAAAGTGTGGAAGAAAAAGATGCACAACCAACCGATAGAACCGCAGCCTTGAGAGGCTTGTCAAGCAAAAGCGATTCAAGAATTTGGGTGAAATTCACAAGGTATGGACTGAGGCTGGGGTCAAGGCATCAAGAGCCACCACACACAGACGTGTCAAGGAATTTGGCTACAGTTGTCGAATTCCTCTTGTTAAGCTGCTCCTCAACCACAGACAACGTCAGAAGCGTTTTACCTGGGCTAAGGAGAAGAAGAAATGGACTGTTGCCCAGTGGTCCAAAGTCCTCTTTTCAGATGAGAGCAAGTTTTGTATTTCATTTGGAAACCAAGGTCCTAGAGTCTGGAGGAAGGGTGGAGAAGCTCATAGCCCAAGTTGATTGAAGTCCAGTGTTAAGTTTCCACAGTCTGTGATGATTTGGGGTGCAGTGTCATCTGCTGGTGTTGGTCCACTGTGTTTTTTTGAAAACCAAAGGCCAACAATTCACCAAATTGTTTTTTTTTAAATTGGTCTTCTGAAGTATTCTAATTTGTTGAGATGTTTTTGTTAAACGTGAGGCAAAATCATCACAATTAAAAGAACCAAAGACTTAAACTACTTCAGTCTGTGTGCATTGAATTTATTTAATACACAAGTTTCACAATTTGAGTTGAATTACTGAAATAAATGAACTTTTCCACGACATTCTAATTTATTGAGATGTACCTGTATACTTGAGAATTGGATCAGTCAGGTTTATGAATGAATCATTTTTACACGTTTTGTGAATCAAATGTGACAAACAGACAGAGATGTGTAGTAAGCTATTACTGTCTTAGCGACTTGAACTTGAGAACTAAATCAGTTAAATTTGTGAATAAATCATTTAGACCGTTTAATGAACCAAGTATATCAAACAGAACAAAATGTAAGTCATTATTCACTCAATCATAATGAATATACAATCAACAAATGAGCCATGGTTTAGACTGGTTTAGTAAATCAGATGTAACAAACAAAGAGATGCCAGTGAGTTGATCCTTAGAAATAAATCAGTCTAATTTGTGAATGAATCACTCAGACTGGTTTTGTGAATCAGATGTGAGAAACAGACTGAACTTTAAGCCATTATTCACTCTGCAAAATATACTTGATAACTGAACCAGTCTCACCAGGTGAATATATACAATTAAATATTAAATTTTTTTTGTGAACTAATCCTTGAAATCTTTCTGTTGCATATTTCTAGCATACCCTGAATGGTCCCGGTACATGCGTCCTTATGTTTTATGTGTGTGTGCACAGAAGCTGGGAACGTGTTTTCTGGCTTTCTCTTTTATTGAAGACACTGTCACACCTTTCCGTCAGCCAAAGGAGGTGAGAAGGTCGGAGGAAAGGACCAGACAGGAGTGCAGACAAAGAGCAGCTTTTAAACAGGAGCTTTAAGATCTCTTCCTGACAACATGAACTGACACAAAGTGGTCCCTTTCCTATTGGCCGACTCTACACAGGGACTGCAGGCTGACTCCACTGACAGAATATGTGATCCGTGAGCTCAGAACAGGTATCAGATGTTCCCACTCCTGCGTTTGACAGCTAAGAGCTTCACTCTGAGAAACAAGGACAGCAACGGGTCAAAACAGACGGAGGCTTAGAGGAAAGAAAAGAAGAATAATAAAAAAAACAACTTCAACTTAAAGTTTCCAACAACAACTACACTCTCAGAGGAAAAAACTGGGCTCTGAGGCAGATCGCGAAGGATTCGTTGAGATGCTTCGCTTGTGAGGAGCAGAGACACAAGAGCAAGGTGAAGGAAACACAAATGGTAAAGAAAGACGCTCTCAGCAAAAGAAGAATAAAATATTAAGTGGCAAAAACTGAGAAACGCACCAAAATGCTAGCAGTGCTCCCTTAGAGTAGAGTTTGTGTTGTGTGTTTGCTGTTTGTACAAGCCGGATCAAATAGAAGTTATAATGAAACACCAAAACTAAAACTATTTATGAAAAATAAATGAAAACTAAAACGAAACTAAACTACAAAGTGGGTAAAACAAAGTGTAATAATGAAGTACAACAAAAAATGTTTCCAAAATCAATCAGTGTTGGATTCTAAATAAATAATTAACATAACATAAACAAATAACTAAAACTAAACCAAAAAGTGGTCGAAAAACTGAAGTAAAATAATAATAATAAAAAATGCAAATGTTTTCCTAATCATCAAGTCAATCACATGATCTGACCTGAAATTTGTCCAACAAAATACATTTACTTGTAAATATGAAAATAATCACAACAGTACTTGTACATTTAAAAAAATAGCATTAGCAATGAATTTAAAAATTGGTATAATACCACAAAATCCACTGTGTAATTTCATTAAATTACTAACTGGCATCATCCTTCCGGTTAGATTTCATCTTTCTCATTCATTCATTGATATTTTCTTCATATGATATTTCTTTCTTTTCTTTTCTTTTGTCGTTCCCTCTTGCTACATATTCTGTCTTTTCTTCTCTTTGACAAGTAGCACTGAAGCAAAAAGCTTTGAACATCATACATCAAAGTTTCCTCGTTCACGTTTCATGCCTAATGCACGTATGTGATGACCATCTGGACATGAAGATGGGAAAGACACAAACATTGAGAGTAAAATTCACTAAGAATGAATTGTGCTCACTGATAGCATTGCTCATGTGTCATCCAATAATAAGCCTCATGACAATGACATCTAGGGATGCACTGGTTATTTATTTATTTTTATTTTTTTGGAGAAAAAAAGATGCAAAGATGCATCAAATTGATCAAAAGTGACAGTAAACACATCTTTAATACTAAAAATCTCCTTTTTAAAATTTTCTGAAAAAAATGTATCACGTTTACACAAAGTAACACCTGTTTTCAAAATTAATACTTCGATGGAATTAAAGTTTATTTGCGTAGTGCAATGCATATTGTTTTCAAATGCTTTACATAAAGTAAATAATACAAAGAAATGTTTCTTGAGCAGAAAATTAGTATTTTAGAATCATTTAGTGAAAGCATTTAGTGACTCTAAAGACAGAAGCATTTGCTGCTAAAAATTCAGCTTTGCATTACAGGAATAAATTGCATTTCAAATATATTCAAATAGAGAAAAGTTATTTTAAGTTGTAAAAAAATATATCACAATAACACTGTTTTATCGATATATCAATATATACAGTATAGCATTTGAAGTTTTTAAAAGTAGACTTTTCTGCTCATCAAGGCTGTGCTTATTTGATTAAAAATACAGATAAAAAGGTAACACTGTGAAATATTATTGCAATTCAAAATAGTGGTTTTCTATTTTAATATAGTTTAAAATAGAATTTGTTAATGTAATGCAAAGCTGAATTTTCAGCATCATTACTCCAGTCTTCACACTGTAAAAAACAAACAAAAAAAAAAAAAACAATGTTGTTTCAACTTAAAATAATTTGTTACCCTGCTTCCTTAAAATTTTCAGTTTAGTCAACTAAAATATTCCAGTTGTCACTTAAATTAACATTAAGTAACTTAAAAGTTTCAAGTTGACTAAACTAAAAAAAATTAAGGCAGCGGGGTAACAAATTATATTAAGTTGAAACACCTTTGTGAAATAGTAATACTTAAAATAATATTTTTTACAGTGCAGTGTCACATGATCCTTCATAAATCACTCTAATATGCTAGTTTATTATCGATGATACCGATGATATCTTTTCAGGATTCTTTGATGAATAAAACGTTAAAAAAAGCAGCTTTTTAAAACAGAAATCTTTTCTAATATGCACTGCCGTTCAAAGTTTGGGGTCAGTAAATGTTTTCTTTCTTTTATTGAAAGAAATTAATACTTTTATTTAGCAAGGATGTGTTAAACTGATAAAAAGTGATAGTAAAGACTGTAAGATTTCTATTTTGAATAAATGCTGTTCTTTTTAACTTTATATTCATCAAAGAATCCTGAAAAAAAGTATCACAGGTTCCAAAAAAAAAAAAAGGTAAGCAGCATAACTGTTTCCAACATTGATAATAAATCAGGATATTAGAATGATTTCTAAAGTATCATGCACTGTTAAAAATAAAAAAATACTATTTGTTAAGTCAGCTTAAAATAATTTGTTACCCTCCTGCCTTAAAATTTTAACTTCAGTCAACTAAAATAAGTTTAGTCAATTTGAAATGTTAAGTGGTACTAAGTAACAACTTAGATATTTGTGTTTGCTAAACTTAGATGGGTAAGTAACCCAGCTGCCTTAAAATTTTAAGTTGATTTAACTCAAATATCTAAGTTGTCACTTAGTATAATTTAACATTTCAAGTTGAATAAACATTTTTTTGAGTTGACTGAACTTAAAATTTTAAGGCAGCCAGGTTGCAAATCATTTTAAGTTGATTCAACAAATTGTTTTTTACAGTGTGTGACACTAAAGACGGGAGTAATGGCTCATAAAAATTCAGCTTTGGATCATAAAAATACATTTATTTTAAAATATATTTAAAAAGAAGACTTATTTTAAATTTCAAAAATATTTAATATTATTTTTCCTGCATTTTTTATCAAATGAATGAACTTTGATGAGCATATGAGACATGTTAATGTTAAAAAACGTTAAAAATCTCAAACTTTTGAATGGCAGTGTATATATCGAAGCAAATTTTCAAATTACGTTATCTTTATTAACAAACCACATATTTGAAGTCTAAGCAAGAAAAAAACTCTTAAAACTACATTCCTGTAAGAAATACTGCAAGTTGAGTGATACAAATGGTAAAACGGTTGGAATTCCGTTAGCAGTAGAATATCGCACTCCTCTTAGCCAATCAAATTCGAGGAAATAGTGTCATTTTAGTATTGGCCATTTATAAAAATGTTCTTGTAAACAGTTATTGTAGTGGCACAATATTTAGCAAATTTGCTCCCAAGTGCCCAGCTGACCTTTATTGACTGGCAACTTTAACGGAGAATTATCCATAGTTTGCATGTAAACGAAGCTTGGATGAAATTTGTCAATGTATCCAATCAATCAATCTCCATCATGCTTTCCCACCAGGGCATCAGTTCAATTTTGAGTCACAATGGTGAAGTTTGGCAGTCGGGAGAACGCAAACTGCAGGATGTGTTCCTGTTACTTCAAGATTAGAGGAAATTTCGCCTTATCTTGAACCCTGCTTCTAACAGACTCCAAATCGGCTTTTAATGGAGTGAAACTTAACAACAGAACATCAGTCCAACTCCCTCTTCCTCTCTGTCTCTCGACGTCTCTAAAAGAACAATACTGTCAGACTACTTGTAAACAATCCAGACAAGCACACAATTGGCAACACGCATCATTACGGCTTAATAAATCACTCAATGCGAACCCCGCAGATTCCTCGCCCTGCAAACGCGAAGAGCATTTCAAGCATTAGTGGCCTAAAATTAAAGCCTGTTTCCTTGGAAACAATAAACCGCTTGTACTTTGCTTCATAGATCTGTCCATTAAGAAGGGTTTGTGCCTGGATGTGACAGACAGAGGTCTCTGCATGACAGGATTTTGGTGATACTTACTGAAATCCCCAGTCAGGAAGACGGCCTCCGCTCCCGGCGCCCATTCCCTAAGGACCAGACCGTTGTCGGGTCGCCGCTGAATTCCGAAGGACCGGTAGCTCAGTGTGAAGCAATCAAAGGTCCCTTCCGCCTCCTCCAGCTGTGCCAGACGCTCGACAAACCGCTTATATCTGAAGTCAGAGATAGAAAGCAGGACAGAAACACAAAAAGAGAAAATATAAATTAAAGACATTATGGACCCAAGCTTCAATTCTTGTCCTTCCACGAACTAGAGTTCTGCAACTTCAGACAGTTGTTTTCCTCATTTCACATAAGAAGATCACTCATATTCAGCTTTCTCTGTCAGCTTTGCATGACAGAAAAACATTTTTTATGTTAAAGTTATTTTGCTCTGAAGATCCGGCTAATGAGTCACAGGTGCAGATACACACACGACTCTTTTCAACAGAGTTTGTCGTACTGACACACAAGCGCTAACACACACAGTGATTAAAACAAGAGAGAATTTGTACGCTTTAGGTTTTTCAAAGGAGCTCCTTACTGATGACAGTCTAGCAAGTGGATCAAATTCAGAGTGTGCGGACAATTTTAAAGTGAAAAGAGTAAATGTTAAATAAATTAAACCCAGTGAATAAAATCAAACTGATTTGTTAAAACATTTTATAATGTCTGTTTGAAATGTGTGAAATACTCAGGAAAAAGAAAAAGCAGCTTGCTGATGAAATCTCATTTGTGGCTTGACATTTTTTGCTTTTTAAGTATTTGGCTTTTTTTTTATTTTATTTTTTTTTTAAAAGAAAAACACTATTCGTATCTGTGCACTCAACTGAAAAATGAGCAGGGATCTGTGTCCTCCTCCGTTCTGTTAACTGACATTTCTACCTGATAGATTATAATTGTGCTAATACTTAATGACACACTGTCTTTGGTTAAGTGGCTTAATGCAAGTCCTTATTTTGAAGAGTTAGAATAATATTTTGGTGATTTTCCCACTTCATGCTGTTACAGAAGACAAATTTAGAATTTATCTCAAATGATGAAATGGGGAGTTAACTGATTTGGGAAAGAATTTTGAGAATATTTAGGCAATACCCAATAGCTGTGCACATCCGTAACCGAGTATTAAAACTGTGTGAAGCTTAAAGTTAGACTACATTTGCAATCAATCACAAAATAGATATTTTTCAAAGATGCACTAAACAAGTCTTAATAGTTTTGGCTCTCATTTGCTTTATACTTGAATTTATAAAAATGCCCCTGTTCAAACCTGTTCAAACATTCATTGGTTTTTAATACTGTGTTGTTACCTGAATGATCCACAGCTGTTTTTTTTTTTTTGTTTAGTAAGTTGTTCATGAGTTTCTTATTTGTCCTGAACAGTTAAACTGCCCGCTGTTCTTCAGTAAAATCTTTTAGGTCACACAAATTCTTTGGTTTTCCAACATTTTTTTTGTATTTGAACCCTTTCCAGCAATGACTTTTGTTGAGATCCATCTTTTCACACTGAGGACAACTGAGGGACTCATATGCAACTATTACAGAAGGTTCAAACGCTCACTGATGCTCCAGAAGGAAACACGATGCATTAAGAGCCAGTGTGAAAACATTTTGAATTTAAAGATCAGGGTAAATTGTACTTATTTAGTCTCCTGGGAAACATGTATCTTCTGTAGCTTCTGAAGGGCAGTACTAAATGAAACAAATATGATATTTACGCAAAATAATCTCCATTCAGTTCAAAAGATTTCACCCCCTCTTAATGCATGTTTTTTTTCCTTCTGCCGTATCAGTGAGTGTTTGCAGCTGTGAATCATTCAGGTATTAACACAGTATTAAGAATCAAGGGGGATGTAAACTTTTGAACCGGGTTATTTTTATAAATGCAACTATTATTTTCTCTTGTAGAGTATATGTAAACATCTTTTATGTGAAACATCTTATTCAGGTCGGTACTAAATAAAAAATAACATAATTTTGTATGATCCCTCTTATTTTGGTAGAATAATTAACATTTTTTAATGATTCTGAAAGGGGGATGCACACTTTTGACCTCAACAGTATATACTATAGATAAAATATTTGCAAAAAAACTAGAACAGCATATTACAAGCAAATACAACATATAAAATGAAGTAATATTATAAACATATTTGTCAAAATATATGAGTTATTGTATTGTTTTTTAAATTCTTTCTGGTCCTCGAATCTGATTGGCTGAGAGACTTTTTCAGTGGTGCAATTTTCTAGTGATAACAGAACTCCAGCCGTTTCACTGTTTGGATCTCTCTGTTTGCAGTATAATTTTATAAATAAGTGTTTTTGTGTCACGGAATGTAGTTTTAAGAGTTTTTAGCCGAGAATGTCGTTTTTTTTTAGATGTTTAGGCTATGCGGCTTGTTAATAAAGATAACTTTTTTTGAAAATGTGCTTTGATGTTTTCAGGAGATGTGAGCTCCAAGGCGTCAGCGGCCGTTCAGTATTCATGGACCCGTCGAGAGCAGCCCTGGTTCTGATGTCTCTATAGTGGTTAAACATGAGCTATAATTCATTTTGGCTAAATCTAACGTACAGTCTTTGGTGTCATTAATATATTATTTGTTCCAAAGCAAATAGTTTTGACTGAGGGCAAAATCTCATCACATTATATCTCATAACCAGTAAAGACTTTTATATTTAAAGAGACTGCGAAACGCTGTTGTAAACAAGGAAGTTATTTTTACTTTCAACAACAGCTTGCAAGACATAGCCAACAAATGCACTGAGCAGCACTGTCATCGGAAAGTCATCCTTAACAGATGAAAGGTTAGTATGACAAAGATATTGCTCAACGGAAAGTCGAAGTAATGTTTTATTGTGTATATGAGATTGAGCCGAAGAATGAATGCTGTATCAGATGCAGGTAATCACAATCACTCAGTCCATCTCTCTATTGTAATGCTTTACATAATACAGTAAGCTTTTTATACAGTAATGCAATAACTCAACGTCCTTCCGTTACTAGTTCTAAAGTGACATTTTTGAATTAGTAACAGGGGCTTGGGCTTAGCTGTCAAACTGAATTTTAAATCTATGGTAGAAAGAAGTAGTGTGCACAAAAGCGTTTTTTCTTTTTTTAAAGACATTCCATTGTTATCTCTTTTTTATTTATTTACACACTTGTACCATCAAACTGTTGTATAAATGTAATATCACATTCGCAGCAGTGTGTTATTGCTGTATATCAGCACACTGTGATTGCCTGCGGGCTCTTTCGTACAACCAAATCACAGGCGTGCTGATATATATGTGTATGTATGTATGTACATATTTTTTTTAACATTTTGGGCCTTTTTAGCCCACTTTTAAAGTGAAAAATAATTGCGCAAATAATCATGATCAGTCAGTTACGTAATAATCACAAGACACCTAATATTACCCGTCCTGTAGGTGTAGTGAATACGAAAAAAGAATGATTATTTAACATATTGGTTGTGTTTGCTATTTGCCATGCTTGCCCAACTATTTTAAATGGTGTATAACTGAGGTAAAAGCGTGTGAGACCTCTGAGCTTGAGCTGGTGTTTGAATGTAAAGAGTGTTGTGCCCAGCTGGGATTTCTGTGTGCATATTCATGGCAGTGTTAGGAATAATTACCGATGGGAACCGCTCATTTGGGTTCCTCTGGGAGTTTAAAGTGCTCATTAAAACTTGAGGAACAACAGGGTGATGGGTGCCGTCAAGTGGCCTCTCAAACGCTGCTCTTAATCACACACAGAGAGAGAGAGAGAGCGAAAGAGATGGGGTGAGTGCAAACAGACGGACAGACGAAAGGAAAAACAGGAGGAATCTCTTCCTGACAATTCTCAGATAAACGCAAACGACCAAACCGCTCGAGCGATTACCGGTTTGACAGTAACAGCCCAGTCACAGATGTACAGTCACAACCTGTCAGGTGAATCAGCAAATCCACTCGCCATGCTTTCTTGAACTGTAACGACCGAAAAACCTGACGTGTATGGAACAGCTGACAAAAGAGGCAGAATTAATATTCCACAAAGATGCAGAAAGAAAAAAAAGAAACAATCAAGCTTTGAAAGTGGTTATTTCAAGGCCTTAAGCCTTGAGTTAGCTCTTATGGGCCACACACTGAGATCCACAAGGCTTTTTTCAGACGTCTATCAGCGCAGCTGGACGTACGAAAGGGAAAATATGACCCCCGTGGAGCAGACGGAGCAACTTAATCACCCCCTGAACAAATCCTTTCAGCAGGCTGTCGCTTACTCAGTCCGGTGGTCAAACGGACTGGAGCTCCGAAAGAATCAGCGCTTAGCTCGGCCCTGCTGGAGGCGCCGAGAAAAGGGAGGGGATGCGGGAAACGCCACAGTCTGCCATTGCGGATATAATAACAAGCTTTCTGCCATTCCGTAATAACAATGATTCAAGTCGACCAGGAGCGGCCGCAAAGTGGTGCACGCTGCACCTCCGGTCAGTTTTAAAAGAGGCTACACTTGACCACTTGATCCTGTCCTCTTGAAAGCACATTTTGGTGAATCGGCGCGCTTATCGAGGGGGGACGCCTCAGAGGGTGAGCGTGGGGAGCTCGAGAGAGATTGTTAGAGGAGCGAGGGCGCTCACGCACGTCTCATCTTCTACGCTAACAGCCCCGGGGTGAGCTGACTCATCATGACACAGCGCTTTTCGCACGGATAGCTCACTTACACGCGGATGAAAACACACAGCAGCAAACACCTCTCATTTCTGCCCCTGGCATCCCTGCACGACCATAAAAGAGTCACAGAGGGTCTTTCACCACTTTAGAGGCTCTCTTGCGTACACCCAGAGGCGTCAAAAACCAAACTCAAAAGCGCAGTTTAGCTTTGGAGTGGAACGAGACAAACAGGGACTCCAGAGAAACAGGAAGTGCTGATGATTTAATATCTGCAGTGTGAGATGGTAAGCTAAGCGGTAAATGTCGCCATTTTCATTAAGTATTGGGTGTTTATTCCACTTCAGGGCAAGTAGTTAAAACTAACATATTTCAACTTTGTTACTTTTAGCATGCTTTGAGGCTCTTCTGCTCACCAAGGCTGCATTTATTTGATCCAAAGTACAGTAAAACTAATATTGTGAAATATTAGTATGATTAAAAAAATAACTGTTTTATATTTTAATATACTTTGTAATTCATTCCTGTGATGGCAAAGCTGAATTTTCAGTCTTCAAAATCACATGATCATTCAGAAATGATTCTAATTTGTTATTAATATGTTATCTTATTATGTTATTATATTTTTGTAGAAACCATAATATGTTTTCCCCATGATTATAGAATATAGAAAGTTCAAAAGAACAATATTTTTTTGTGTCCTTGCTAAATGGTATGTATTCTCCTACTTTTCAAATGCCTTTAAGTGTGTAGATTTTACTGTTGCCCCAGATTTAAAATATGAAATTTTATCTTACAATTATTTTATATACAGTATATAATGCATATGAATGATTATAATGACAATAGTCTAAACAAAGGATGAAGTAACCATAAACTATTTCATTTTTTTTTTTTTTTTGCACAAATTACAACTGTCCTGAATATGAACACATTTTTAACATATCAACATTTTTAATGTTCATAAATGCAAAATTTATGTGAAAAAAACTAGGAAGATATTACTTATATTTTTGAACCTTTTAGAAAATTGTTTAAAAATAGAACTTATATATCAGAATGTTTTTACTGCATGTTATTTTCAATCAAACTGTAATTTTGTTGAATTTTGCAAAAAGTGTGAAAATAAACAAAATCTGAAATAACCATAAACTATTTCATATTCTTTTTTACACAAATTACAACCGTCCTGAGCATGAAAACATTTCCAACATTTTTAAATGTCCATAAATGCAAAAATTATGTGAAAAAATGTGAAAAAACCCTATATCTTAAAATCTTTTTAAAATGGTTTAAAAATAGAACTTAAATTTGAGAATGTTTTTATTGCAGATTATTTTCAATCAGACTGTAATTTTGTCGAATTTTGCAAAAAGTTTGAAAATAATCCAAGTCTGAAATAACCATGAACATTTCATATTCTCTCTCTTTTTTTTTTTTTTTTTTAACACAAATTACAACTGTCCTGAATATAAAAGCATTTTTAACATACCAACATTTTTAATGTTCATAAATGCAAAAAAAAAAAGACATTAGGAAGATATCACTTATATTTTTGAACCTTTTAGAAAACTTATATAGCATAATATATCATAATGTTTTTATTGCATGTTATTTTCAATCAAAGTGTAATTTTGACAAATTTTACAAAAAGTGTGAAAATAATCCGAGTCTGAAATAACCATAAACTATTTCATATTCTTTTTTACACAAATTACAAATGTCCCGGTTATGAAAGCATTTCTAACATACCAACATTTTTAATGTCCATAAATGCAAAATATCACTTATATCTTAGAACCTTTTAAAAATTAGTTTAAAAATAGAACTTATATATCAGAATGTTTTTATTGCATGTTATTTTCAAACTGTAATTTTGTTAAATTTAGCAAAAAGTGTGAAAATACTATAAATACTTTTTTCTTTAGGATACATCAAATACTAGTAATGAAATCAGACCTACAAATGAATCTACCATTTTATTTCTAAAAACATTCAAAATGTCATTTCCAGCAGAGAAAGAAATAAACAAGATAGCCAAAGTTAAAGAAGCACCCTATTATGAATGAGAAAGCCAGAGACAGAGAAGGCGAAAAACTTCTCGCTGACCTTCTGCTGACACAAACCACATCTTAACCGTTAATTTAACCAATTAAAGAAGAAGGATGAGGACACAAGTCCTGTTTTTGTCTCCTGGATTTGCCATCAGGGACTAAGGCTTTGCCTGACTCAGCCAGTCCAGAATATCGACTGTGTCTTTTAAAAAATACTGAGGTTCTTTTCTTAAGGTGACACACCTAGGAATTAAAACTCTTACTAGAGTTGTGGTATAGCGCTGAGCACACGCTCCAAATACATTAATCAGAGGTGTTCACGTGGGAGATGAGGGTTTATTTCTTTTGTAAAATTTGGAAAATAAATGAGCCAAACAAAAAGAGGTATAAGCTGTAAAATTAATATGGCATGATTTAAAAAGCTGGAAAGTCAGCCCTTTTCTCTATAAATTCTTATCTGTTTAGGGAATTTAAGCATAACTTGCTCACCGGTGGTCCTCTGCAGTAAATGGGTGCCGTCAGAATGAAAGTCCAAGCAAAGTAAAAACACAATAATCCACAATTAATCCACACAACTCCATCAATTAAAGTCCTGTGAAGAAAAAGCTGAGTGTTCGTAATAAACACGTTCTTTATTAACACTTTTTTTCTTCAAACTTCAAACTGTTGCTTCAGGTTAAAATATTAGTATTTTTTTCTCCAATAAAAAATTTGTCTTGTCTGAATTGAGATACACTGTAAAAAAACTTTTTGTTGAGTTAACTTAAAATAATTTGTTACCCAGCTGCCTACCTCAATTTGAAGTCAACTTGAAATGTTAAGTTGTACTAAGTGAGTTGATTCAACTTAAAATTTTAAGACAGCTGGGTAACAAGCCCAGCTTTTAAGTTTTGTTTAGTCAACTTAAATATCGAAGATATTACTTAGCACAGCTTAACATTTCAAGTTGACTAAACTTATTTGAGTTGAATGAATCTAAAATTTTAATGCAGCAGGGTAACAAATTATTTTATGTTGACGCAACAATTTTTTTTTTTTACAGTGTAGAAATATGCACAGATGAGAACAGAACAAACATGTGAATTTTAATGTGAGAGGACAACAGGGGATTATTATGAATTATGGACGCATATTTTGGCCAGAAGCAACTTTTTAAAGATAAAATACTTTAACGATGCATTTGTTTATTCCAAATACACAGCTTTTCACTTCTCAAGACAATAATTGGGGTCATGTTGATTACTTGTGGATTATTGTGATGTTTTTTTCAGCTGTTTGAACTCTCATTCTGACGGCACCCATTCACTGCACCCATTCACTGCAGAGTTCATCCATTGATGAACAAGTGACATAATGCTAATCTGTTCTGATGAAGAAACACAAACCAATCTATATCTTGGTTCTGATCTATATTTTTGGGGAACTATTCCTTTACCAACAAAGTAAAATAAAATAAAAAGTGCCAAGTACCTTTATGCAGTGTCTTCTATGACTTCTATGATGCAGAAGCAAAAAACAATCAGACCTTGAAATGTCCAAGAGGGATTAAACAGCCGCCAATCAGGATGTAACCGCAGGAAGCTGATGATACAAAATCGCTCGCCAAGTTATTATCTCATGACCAAATGCTATTTTCTTTAGCAGAGTGGAATGGTCCAGGTGAATCTTTACCTGGGGCTTCTTAAAGGCAACCACAAAGACAAAGGGAAAATAAGTTCATGAATAATAATAGAGCGGTGCAGTGTGTAAGGGCTCAGCGTCCATCACTTGATTATTGGTGCGAAGCGGCATACTGGTGAATGCCGGCATACTACTGGAGGGTTGCCGGCTTCCTACAGTGTCTATCCATGACCAGTGTTGTGCGCCCTTAAGCAAGGAATTCAAGTCCAAAAATTTCTCTGGGCTCCTGCAATGTTATCAAATGTCTCTGTCATCCCTCACCCATTAATCCGCCACAGCGGCTTAGCAAAAGCACAGAAACTGCTCATCACTCTACTGCATGTTAATAAAGTTTGGTTCCAGAAAAGAAAATCAACTCTTTCCATGCAACTGCAATGAATAAGGATAGATAAAGCCTCTAAAGGGCTATGTTGAACTACTACTAAAGTTCTCACAGCAGAATGAGATTAATAAGAAGCGAGTCGGCAATCTTAAAGACACTCCGCAACAGCAGGTAATCATGTAATAATCTTGCAGACAAGCTGGCCTCATAAATTCATAAGCTCACTAGTTCCCTAGTATCGCTCTAAGCACCACATGACTCCAACTTTCACCTGTAGCAAAACAGCATTAATCAACCCCCTACTGATCAACAAAGCCCCTACAAAGAGTAGTTTCTCTATGAAGGTGGTGGTCGGACGATACATTAAGCAAAGAATGGTGTAAACTATGTGATACATTTATTAAATGCATTGAAAGAGGTGATTCTGGGCATTACATCACTTTCAACAGACATATTAAATGAAAACAATGTGATTATATCTTGCAATGCAACTTTATATCTAAGAAATCTGTTTTTGCTTCTTGTAAATGCAATATTTAACATCTCACAATGTGACTTTAGAGCTTACAATGAGACTATGACTTTTAGTGTTTCTTGTATCTGTGACTTTTAAATCTCACAGTGTGGCTTCATATCTCGCAATTTTTTATCTGACAACTGTGGCTTTTTTTGTGTAATCGCAATATTTTAATCTCACAATGTGATTTTATGTCTTGCAGCTTGTTGCACTTTCAGTCTGACTTTTCTTAAACATGCCGGGACAGATCATTATACTGTTCAGCACTAACCTGGCAAGCAATTCCAGCTGCAGTGTTGAACCGATTCCCCACTGAGAGTCTCTGCATTATTCTGTCTTCTCGTGCATTTGTTTTACATGGACCAGCCTTTTTGGGGGACTTGAATGAATTTGTGTTATTGTAAACCTGGAATGACCAACTTCTCTTGCAGTGGTTGAAAGTGTCATCCCTTTGGCCTTCATCTGAACAACCTCCTGTTGCAGGATTTCAGTCACCTACGGCAGCCCGCCATATTGCACTCTCAGTGAACACTGGAGGAATGCTGCCAGTTAAATAGGAGTTTGTCATATAATTAAGGAAATTGGTATCAGGTGTTCTTTATTAGCTGATAAATGTGACTTTTTTTGTGTCTATGCTAAAAGTGCTACCGCCAGATCCGGCAATCGGCTGAATGGCTTCGAAAATGGTAAAACTCAACTGTTTAACTCTAGGCGAGTTGGAAAATGAGCCTATTTTCAAAGAAAGTGGAGTGTTCCTTTAAACATGCAGAGACAGATTCTTATACTGTTCAGCACTGTTGGCAAGCAATTCCAGGTGCCAGATAAACACCAATAACTTTTTTAATAAATGTGACTTTTTTGTGCTTGACAACATTGCTACCTGTGCCTACTAACCAAAAAATGATTTGCTGATTTATGCTGATATCGTCCAAAAGAACACTTTGCCAGGGGTGTTTCCAAACTTTTGGAGGGCAGTGTATGCAAAAAGATGCTGGAAAACTAAAGAATCCGCAGGACCTGGAGGATTTTTCTAAAGAACAGTGCTCAGTTCAGCTGTTCAGAACAAACAAGAGACTCATGAACAACAATCACAAAACAAAAACAAAAACAAAAACAAAACAAACAAAACAAAAACAGTCATAGATCATCCAGGTAACCACACACAGTATTAAGAACCAAGGGTTTTTGAACGAGGTTATTTTAATAATTTTAATAACATTTTTTATGTAAAATATCATACTCAGCACTAAATAAAAGTAACACGCATTTTGTATGATCTCTCTTATTTTGTTAAAATTATTCACATTTTCACAGATTCTGCAAGGGGTTCCCAAACTTTTGCATAACACTGTTTCTCATTTGAGTTTTTTTATACTGTGCTTCAGAATTAATTTATGAAATATGTTTAAGATCTGAACTGCCCTTTTACTCCTGTTAGGATAAGTTCAAATAGGACTAAGCAGTGATCTTGAAATTATATGTTGTTCTCTAATTTTATGTGCTCTGATGAACTGTCTAATGTCATTTATGTCTGTGTGACTCTCAGTATCATCATTAAAAATAATATTACTCAAAACAAGGTTTGTGGTATCATTCTTTATGTAAAATATACATAATAATTTATGCCGGATCATACATCAACCCTACTGTAATTCTTGTTGGCCCCACTGCACCTGTGAGGCCCTAGAATCACCCCTACGGCCCTCCCCATAAACAATGTAGCACACAAACCCACCTAGTTTTAATCAATCTTTCAGAACATTTGAAATATAGAGGCTGTAAAATGACGAACAAGCTCACAGATAAACAACCTCCACCTGCATTTCACAAATGTGTTTCACCAGGGGGGAAAAAAACGTGTGTGTGGCTTGACAGTGCTTGACAACACTGCTACCTGTGCCTGCTAACCAAGCGCTGCTCATAAATATCACAGGCAGAGACCACCTCATAACCAATTCTGAGTCCCCGCGTGGACCCGCAGAATGCCTGACTGCACGTTTTGAAGTTTAATGAAAAAAAAAGTTTTGCATGCATACAGGAGTTCAGGAAGTAACCCGTTTATGCATTCCTCGCGAGTGCCACCAGCACCAGAATGGGCTTAATTGGTGTATGCCATCTTATTCAAATCTTATACTCTAAATAACATTACTTTTGTTTTTTGTTTCCCACCCCATTTAAGCTCTGCGTTTATCCAGTCCCCTGGGTGCACCATTCTGAATAGAAATGAACCTTATCAAAAACATTGTCTGAGGAAGGGAATATTAAGAAGGCAAGAATAAATGAGGCAGCAAAAAATTAGTGGTTCTCTGTTGGCAGAAGGCAAAGGTGGAATGACATGTTTACTTATGAGAGGAAAAGGGGAAAAAAAAAACACACAATTACCACGTTGGCCCACAAATACAGGTGTGGACCAAAAGGTCAGAGGTGGATTCAGACTTAGCTAACGAACAAAATGTAAACTTTAAATGATGCTCTCAACTCACTACTTCATGTACAGTGAATATTATGACTGACAGGGCTCTTTAAAAGTGCCAACAGCATCATCTGTGGCCCCCAAGAGAAAAGGGTCATTATCAGTGATGAAGGCAATCAATCTTCTGTCCTCAAATTTCTGAAGTAATAAATACAGCATTGCACACAAGGCTGAAAGAGAGCGATATCAGGATGTAATGACTCTCACTAGGGCAGAAGTGTCATCAGCAGCACCTCTACTGGTCCTCAGCAGTAACAAAAACCAGAATAAAACTCTCTTATGCTCAAAAGCTTCCATTTTAGCAGGGAAGTAGCTACGAGGGAGGATAAAGCCTAACCTAAATGCTGTATCAGAAATAAAAAATCTTACAATGTGATTCTTGCAACTGCAATATTTAAATCTCACATTACTTTAAATCTTATGAAAGTAACAATACGTAGCAATTTGTTTGCAACTTTTAAAATCTCACGGTTTGACTTTTCTTGGAATGCATCTTTTTATCTGATAATTGTGACTTTATTGTATAATTGCAATATTTTAATCTCACAATGTGATTTTATATCTTGCAACTTGTTACAGCAGAGTGCACTTTCAGTCTCTTCTTTTAAACATGCCAAGACAGATGCTTATACTGTTCAGCACTGAACTGGCAAGCAATTCCAGCTGCAGTGTTGAACCGATTCCCTGTTGAGAGTCTCCGCATTATCCTGTCTTCTCGTGCATTTGTCTTACGTGGACAACCAGCCTTTTTATGGGGACTTGAATTAATTAATGTCATTGTATGGAATGGACTGACCAACTTCTCTTGTAGTGGCTGAAAGGGTCATCCCTTTGGCCTTCATCTTGAGAACCTTATGTCGCAGAGTTTCAGTCAGGTTAGACAAAGCCTAACCTAAAGTGCTGTCAGTCCATCAGATAGTAAAAGGGATAGTTCACCCAAAAATTAAAATTCTGTCTTTAATTACTCACCCTCATGTTGTTCCAAACCCGTAAAGACATTTGTTCATCTTCGGAACACAAATTTTTTATGAAATCTGAGAGCTTTCTGACCCTGCATAGACAGCAACGCAACTGACACATTCAAGGCCCAAAAAGGTAGTAAGGACATCGTTAAAATAGTCCATGTGACATCTGTGGTTCAACCGTAATGTTTTAAAGCTACGAACATACTTTTTGTGTGCAAGGATAAAAAGAAACAACTTTATTCAACAATTTTTTCTCTTCTGTGTCAGTCTTCGACCCGCGTTCACGAGAATACCTCGGTGGTGCTTATGCAGGAGCCTTAATTTTTTGTTCCAAAGATTAACGAAAATCTTACGGCTTTGGAACAAGTAATTAATGACTGAATTTTCATTTTTGGGTAAATGAACACTTTAATATTATTGATTTTTAATATCATTTTTTACTTGATCTTTGTACGTGTTGCACATACAGAAAGCATGGTCAGGATCCTTAAATCTCAGCGCTGTATAACACAGGCTCAGAGCCTTTTCATTCAAACAAGTGCAGCCGGGTGTGATATAATGAGTGGCGATGTCACACTGGAATTTGAAGTTTTTAATGTGTTGCTGTGTGTTCGCTGCGGTTGTCATCACTGGCAAATCCTGTTAGAGAGCAGCAGTGTTTTCTCCCGCACAGCTCTCAACCACAGTCCGCTTTCCATTCCAGTGATACATAAAATAAAATGAATACAAAAACATTGCTGCTACTGATGCACATCCACTGACATACGGCTGCAGTTTTGTTAAAAAAAAAATATATATATATAAAATAACAACAACAAAACTTTATGTGGAACTCAAAACCAGAGCTTCTTGCACTCAAAGTAGAAACTTACTTCCTATCTAGACAAAGTCATTATTTTTACATTATATACGTATGCATTAATGTAAACCATTTTCCCCTACATTTAAAATACATTTTAAAATATTTTTTGACATTTATTTCTTCTATATTTACTCATTCTCATATCTGGCAACCTGCTTACAGAACACCAAAAGATCTCATTAACAGCTCATCAGATGGCAAGTGCATACGAAACATAGAGAAACATAAAATGATTATTATACACAAATGTAATTATTACCATTAAAGGGATAGTTCACACAAAAATGACAATTTCTGTCATTAATTACTCACCCTCATGTCATTCCAAACCTGTAAGACCGTTCAAATTCGGAACACAAATTAACATATTTTTGATAAAATCTGAGAGCTTTCTGACCCTGCATAGACACCAACACAACTACCATGTTCAAGGCCCAGAAAGCTGGTAAGGACATCGTTAAAATAGTCCATGTGACATCAGTGACTCCTTAGTTAACTAATGAAGCTATGAGAATGCTTTTTGTGTGCAAAGAAAACAAAAATAATGAATTTATTCAACAATTTCTTCTCTTCCGTGTTGGCCAGCGTGTTCACAACAGTATCATGATGCACGACCATGGTTATCCCTTAAAGATAAATGCACATGTGACCAATGTGACAACTAACAATAAGATAAACCGGCTTTAAAAACTTTGTTTCATCCACAAAACCTTTCCTGCAACCATGAAGCTGTAGGAATAAAAGTGAAATTTTGAGTGCGGATATGGATATTTCGATCGGCAAAGCACATTTGCATACTTCACATAAGCATTTTTTTTTTTTCTAAGAAAGTTTACTGTCAAATTGTCGTCATGAACTGAAACCCCCTGTGACAATATTCTGCTGACAATGCCTGACTTAATTTTCACTTTCTGTCTCCCAGCCTCACAAAAACCATCCCATGGAAGTCTCAGGTGCATGTGCCCATGCCTGTGTGTGCGTGTGTGTGTGTCTGTCTGAGAGGCTCTAGACATTAAAGTGAATTTTAACAAGGTATGACGACTGGCTGGTGGTATAGGGGAAACCTGCCAAGCTCAGACGCTGTCTCTCTGTGTGCCATCTCACCCTGTTTTCACAAGCTCTGGCCAATTAGCTGCTTTCTCTGTCTGCCGGACTAGCTGACAGTTCCATATCTTCCACTATGAGTTCTATATGAACATTAATAATCAAAAAAGTCTGGAATTCATGACTGTCACAGTAAAGCTGCTCATGCTCACTGTATATGGCAAATGCTAGTACATCAATCATAAATTATTATTGAACCGAGGGGATTCTAAGGTGAGGGATAGTCTAGTCAGGAACCCCAAAGTTAGACAATTTCTCAACATTTTGGCTCTCAAAAATGGTCATTTACTAATATACAGTATCAACAAAACATCAGAATAGATGGCATATTAAATTTCACAAGGATGAAAATGAGGTGGTCAGGGATAAACTTACGGCTGTTCACAATGGTAAACATTACAGCTAATTTTCCATACTGAAAGTCTTTTGGAAAGTTCCATCAGCTGAACAGTTACTGCCCTGCTGAAAAAAACAATAGAAACCAAATTCTAATGGTTTCCACTACAAATACCATTAACACCACTAACTATTAACCATTAAAACGGTTTCCTGTAGTGTGTTTTAGGACATGTTCCATTAAGATTTAGTGGTTTTAACAAGCCACCAATAGAAGATGACAAATAGAGACCCACAGGACCATTACAGTTTCCATTAAAACCAATACAAATCCCATTATAATCAGTAAAATCATTACAAATTCTGTGATGGTTTTTATAGTTTTTTTCAGCAGGGTATGCCATTAAACTACAGTACAATCACACTGTGAACACACTGTATGCTACTTCTATCCCTCACAGCTTTATTTTCCTTCTTGTCAAAAAATAGAAGGTTTGCACTTACGTCACGATTTGTTTAGTTACCCGAATACATGTCCATATTGGCAATACCTGGATGTAAACAACAGCATGGATTGTACGGTTATTGTAGAACTTTGTAAGCAGGAAATGGCCAATATTTTGACAAACTAAAATGAATAGGTGGTAAAGATATGTACAAGCAGTATTAATTAAGATATTAGCCTAATACTTCACCTATCTGCCCAGAAATAATAAGAACAAACACAAATGTTGTCAAAATTCTTGCCTTGCAAATCCTAGTTCAGTCTGGCTAACCACAAACCCCTTTTGTTCCTCAAACCGTTTTTTGCACTCAGTTATTTATAACTTTTGGCAGTATAAAGTACTCCAAATGTTTTTCCTGGTCCGACCGATTAGTACAGCCCAAAACATGACAATAATAGACCATTTTCAGCAGCAATAACAAGCAAAATTTGTGAGTTCAGTTCGGTTCAGCGACACTGTTTACATTCAGTGCCGCCATTATGGCAGATTGATGACACATCGTGAAAACACTCTATAGAGAGCGACAAATAGAGACCCACAGGGACCATAACAGTTTCCATTAAAACCAATACAACTCCTATTATAACCAGTAAAACCACTGCAAATTCTGTGAGAGTTTCTATTGTTTTTTTCAGCAGGGTATATCATTAAACTATCATTATCCCTCACAGCACCTACAGCACCCTGACTAAGTTCTGTACAGGTTTGGACAGAAATGAGAACAAGTAAATGACAAAATGTACATTTGGGTGAACTATCCACTAAAATGATTAGAATATTTTAATCAACTGACATTTGGAGCATAAATAAAAACATACAGCATAGATTTCTTTAATAGTGTGTGTAATACATAGCGCCGAACGACAGTTGCTCATCACAGATGACTGACAAGAACAGTGAGGTGAAACAGAGAAGACGATGGCAGAAGATTTAGCTTTCAAACGAAATGCTAAGTGCCTGTTTTAAAAAATATTTTGAATTTTGAAAAGCCTGTTGACTTTTATCTAAGGTGATTTTGAAAGTTTTTTTAAACATTCTTTTCTAATTGATTTAATTCCACTGTGTTTGCTGGTTTTCAGTTTTAAAATTTCAATGTTAAGTTAGCTGTTATTTTATATTAGGCCTATTCTATGTTTAATATAAGTGAGTTTGTCGTCCTTGTCCATTCAATCAATTGACGCTAATTCGAAAGTGAAAGTAAAATGCCCACGTGCACTTACAAGCTCTTGAAAAGGGAGGACTAGAGGGAATAGATGAACATACAAATTAATGAAGACAGAGTTATATGTGAACCAATACATGTTTGTGCTTTTGTGATTTTAGTTCAAGCATTTTTGTCTTTAATATTTCTATTATTTAAGGGGATTTTACTAAATATTAACATCACTGATATACCAAAGTTTTGATCAGTGCAATTTGATGATTTCTCTAATCAGAAACGGCAAAGTGCAGATGTACATGCTATGTAAATAAGAGATTTATTCATCATACACTGTAGAGCTTCACTTACTGTAACATTTAGCTTTTTTTAGAGTGTTTTCCCTCACACTACACTAAATTCAGTGATATTCTTTAATAAATATTTTTTGCTCCCTGTATAATTTGTTCGTTGTTTGAATAATCGTGGACATGCGGCGTTACTTAAAACTTAAAATGTCTTTTTATTAAACATGTGATCAGGTTAAATGTTATATGTGATCAGCAAATTCAGTTTTATTAAAATATTTATGACTCGCCTAAAACATTATGATGTGCTTAGTTAATAGATTAGCCGTCTGGAGAAGAGAGAAAGCTTGGGAAAATGGCTCATAAAAAGGAGGTGAATGTTTTACAAGTTGGAATCACAAGTTGGTGCGCAAGAAAAATACAACTGCACTATATTTCTGGTCAGTTTAATATATTATCAATCACAAAAAATAAGTATCTTGGGGAGGATGGAGGCGCACAAGGAAAAACTTAGACCCGGCCCTGTGGCGGGGAGTGCTGCAGCACCATCAGCACCCCTACCACGGCCCTAATACGTCGGGCCGAACATGCAACATGTGAGAGACACACATCGTTCTGATTGGATTAGCAGCAGAGACCCGCAAACTCGACCTGGGTGATGCCACATGCACACGCAGGACTACAGGTATGAATTATAGATATCCAAACGCATCATTTTGGTGGAAAACCCAGAGTAAATGAATAAAACAGAGAATAAATTTAAGTAAGCAGGAAAGTCGATTTGTCAGAAGTTTTAAAAAAGGAGTGTTTACCTTCTGCGCAGCTCTCCCTCATAATGTGTTATGTACGGATCCGTCTGTAGAAACGCTGTGAGGTTTGGCAAAGTCTCATCAGTGCTTGAATCCAACATTGCTCTGGCTCTCAGAGTTTTAATATCATCTCTTGCTCAACAGGGTCTCGTAGTCCAAACCTAAAGGAGGTGGGGAGCTTCTCTGGGAGCTTAGCTAACACATGACCAATCCACCTTGGCCTGTTGCGCAATCCAGTCAGCGCGCAGAGCAGAACAGGCCTCCTTTCATATAAAACACATTTCTTGACTGGGAGCAAACGTGCTCTCGTCTCTCAGTGTTTGTGCTGTCATAAATACTTCTTTATGATTTTATTGCAATAAAGTTTTCACTGTTAAGTTTTTTAGAATACGTTATAGCTTTGGCGTTTATTTATTTATTTTGTGAGAGGGCTGTTAGCATCAGTCGTTTAGTAAAAAGTTTTGTCATCTTTACAAATCTTATAAATAATAGAAATATATATTGTATGTATTATAAACATTTATTTATTATTATATAAATCTAAAATACATCTTATTAAATTTTGATGTCTAAAACAAAAAGTTTATAGTTATGTTTACAGTCAACAGCATACAACCTGATTTCAAAATATGTGTACTTTTCCAACTAACTTCTAGAAATGGGATGGCAAACTATTGTCAGAATGATGTAGTATATGTACTAAAAACACCATGACATGGACGAGAGCCAATATATTTTATTAATATACCAAAATCTTTGCATGGGCTTATCATTTATGCTGTAACTCAGTAGGGGAAAAAGTAAGGTAGTTAAACTACTTTTTTTTCTCATCAAAATATAATGCATAAACAAACTCTGAGACTCTGAGACATTTTACCATAAAGAGATTGCCCTCTTTTATTATTTTTTGTAAATTAGAAAATATGATATTGCTTCTGCTACCTACGCAGGCTCAAACAGGATCTACATACAGAAAAATATTCTGTTGACTTTCTATCTCTGTCACACGCTAGACATTGTTCCGTGAGATCAAACTTCAGTCCGCTGAAGTGTAATGCTGAAAGTAAATGCACACAAGTGTATGGCCAACTCGACCACAAAGTGGATTTGAGCTTATGAGATCATAAAACCTGGGGTCCAAGGTCATCCCCACTGTTTATTCAGCCCACACTAGGAATGATGGCAGCATCTGGATGAAAATGGCTTCGGGAACATAAAGAATATGTTCACATATTCTCAGCAGCACAGAATGGGCTTCAGCTCCATTATGCATCAAGAAGAAAAATCTTTCTGTTAAATGAAAAGGCACACGTCTTGTGCTACAAGCATTAACTTTGTAATCTTTGGAAGGTTATGATCAATGAGGGAAGCTGTATAGTTCCTCCAGGCTACAGAATCTTCAACGTCCGTAGCAAGGTAAGCCTTAATTCATGCTGCATAAAGGCCGTAAATTAGTCTTAGGCGTCTTACATGTTATATATTCGTATAGGGTTGCTATTTGGAATTAAAAGAGAATTTTAAATCGTTGTGACATGTCCACATTGCCAGTCTTATACAACATATCCATATGCTGTTTTTTCCAGTTTCAGCTGAGTCCTTCTGCCGTTGTGTATCTGAAGTGGCTTGCTTGCACTCCTCGGCCTCTAAATGAGCAAAAAGAGAGGAAGTGCTGTGATTTGTCTATCCCAGGCCCCTGAGATCTACATTCTTACCTTTATTGTGTGCAATAACTTCGCCTGGAGGAGCCGAGGTATTTCCTGACTGTTTTTCTGTGACGAGTTATGATGTTATGAGGAATATGCACACAAAGCACCTCTCTCTCCCACTTCTTGCTTTTTCTCTCTCGGCGGCATGGTTTTCCCTGGTGAAATGCAGTGAGAGGACAAGACGGCAGTGCAAATTCCCTGGGTAGGGTTGCCGAGGCGACATAAAAGAGCCTTAGATCTGGGAGCGGGTTATTATGGGCTGTGAATCGGAATCAAAAGGCCATTTTAGAGCTGTCACATGACCCCTGGGGCCATGTCACCGCATCGCGTCGAAGACATTTCCTTCCAGCATCTTCCCTAGAGACAAGTCAAACAAGACCTCACCCAGACACACTCACTCAGACTTAGACGTGGAGGACGAGCAATCCAGACAGCCTCTGTGATAGTTAAGTTTAAATTAAAAGAAGTCCTAAAATGACTCTCTCTTGAAGTCGTTTGATGTGTGGACTAGTAATGGAGTAGTTCTCAGATCTCATGACATGTTTTTGCTGTAATGGACTCCATTTTTGTAATCACTACATTAAGTAGCTCAATGGTGCATTTACATGTCAACATTTGCATACGCATGGTTGGATTTACATACATAACCGTGGATAAGTGGTCGAGGGTCACTTGTTCTTCACATCAGGTTCTGACAAGGCCGTTAAACCAACATGTCTCTCTTGAAAGTGAGATGTAAATTTACACAGCCATGTTATCATAGACGTGCATTCGTTCATTTAAATGCATCACGAGGGAATGGCGCTTTTTAATAAACACAGAGCACATTGTGTTTGTTTTGCTGTCAGCAACAGATATGCAGCTTGTTTTAAGAAACATAATGTTTTTTCAATAAAATTCTGATCCTGTGCCGCAGAAAACAAACCACTGAGCCAGTTAACACCGAACTATTATCAGTATGTCCTACATTAGCAATCATTTTATATTTTATATTAGTATTGGTATAATGTGTAGATTTGTCAAGGAACAGCTTTTTGTTTAGCCACATTTTATTTGGCCTTCAGCTTGTATATCCAGTATCAGACAATGTGTGTAAGTGTTTGATCTGGATATCATTTTATAAATATGGATTTCAGCTCTTCTATTGCATCAGTGCTGTTGTTCGCTCCTTTGTGATGAATTCAATATCAGCAGGGGCTCAGGTTGAAGGCGGTCAAATCCCTCCCGGTCCACAAACACACACAATAATCACTTGTCGGTTTATCCACCAGGGGGAGTATTCCATTCATTTTCATTCTCAACCTAACATTTCACCCCCTTTACTGCATTATTTATTTGTTTACCTTCATATTTTTTTTTGTTAGAGTAATCAGAAAATATGATCAAACTTGTTTGTATGTATTTCTAGCCTGAAGCTTTCTTTGCTCTGTTGCAATGCTACCAAGCCAGAGCATCATACTATACAGATAGATGGATAGATCTATTGTTTGTTGAACAAAGATGAGAGGTTCTGTATTTTTGCATTGCAAATTGACACACTTTACATTTAAATGTGAATTTGTTGTCTCACATCTGTGTTTTAAGCATGTGGAAGCAAAAGGCATATGGGATCACAAGCTCCGATAGCTCTGACTAATAAATGACAGGAGTTTATTGTTTATCTATGGAGGTGTGCATGGATTTTGTCTTCACTGTTTTCTCTCGGTCACAGTCTGCTAGAGCTGTGCGTGTTTGCGGTTGTAAATGTAAGCTGGGATAGATTTATAGAAGGGGATAAAGAGAGAAAAAGATTAAGCAGAATTTTGTATGCTGTTGAATCAAGCCTATGAGGTAATTGATCTGAATCATCAGTGTCTCAGAATCAGCACATTCTCTATATTTCTTCTGTGATTTTAGTGAGCATTGTGTGAATAATTTACACTTTATAAATGGCTTTATGGGGATTTTCAATGATAATGCATAGGGCCTTATGTGTTGCACAACTTAAAAATGGTCTTTCTTTGTTTTCATGTACATTTACATGCATAAACGTTGGGTCTGGAAAGCATTTTCACTCATAGATTGATAGAAAACTTCACAAACAATTAAAAATAAATGGCAAGTTGCTGGCATCGATAGCCTCGTGGGCAATGCGCCAAAATGCTGGTAAGCTGTCCCGAGTTCGAATCCTGGGTTGCGGACCTTTCCCGTCTTACTCCCACTTCACTTCCTGTCCACTTCCTATCGAAATAAAGGCAAAAAATGCCAAAAATAAGTCAAAATTAATAATGCTAAATAATAATGCATATAATAATAATAATAATGAATAATGCATACTCATACCATTTTTTAAAATAGTGTGTATGTTTGAGTCTTTTTAAAGCGTGTGCTTTATGACATCCATGTTACAACAACTGACAGTCTTGAGTAAATATAACAGAAAGTCAATACTTCCTATTCTCATCGTCATCATTGCTTCATGCATCCTTGAGAAGTGTTTGTGTGAGTAATCTGGACATGTTTGTCAGGTTTCTTGTCCAGCATGGGACTTGGAATGAAACAGACAGGATGTGGATGATCAGGGTGTATTGATTGATTTAGACCAAGCTCATGACACCTTCCGCCCACCGTACTTCAGTCACAGTGACGAGTGCTGTGAGTCACTGATCTGATGCGTTTCGGAAGTCAGACTGCAGAGTTGATTGCCGTATTTGAGTGTGTATGTGTGGTCACAAGGGGAAGGCCGTGAGCTTGTTGTGATTTTTGTGATACAGTTATATTTGAATTTAGTTGGCGAAAACACCATCTTGCTTATTATGTGTTCTGAACCATTCACATCACCAATCAGGACTGCATAAATTTCATAAAGTTTCCCAAATCAGTCTTCTATTGGTCGGACAAACAGATGACATAACAGTGACTGTCTGTAAGTTTACAAGCAACAATTTTATTTTAAATTTACTTATTAATAAGGACTTCAGATGCCCATTTTCCACAAGTTGGTATGATTCATGAAATGTCTGCAACATACTTTGATTAAAATTCTTCAAAGGTCATGTAAAACAACACCTTTTTTACCACACAGCGACACATTTTGGTGCATGTCTGTTTAAATGATAATGAGCTATTGCTCACCCCACCCCTCTCGTCCATTTTTATTTTTTGCTGTGTAATCGGTGACACATTACCATCAAAACAAAACAAATCCACTGCATTCTCAGCAGGCGTGTTTCCATTACAGATTTGCGCAAAACTTTTGCAATGTTTTCTAAACGTCGGTAAAAAACTGCTGCGAAATGACAGCGTTTGCATTAAATTATATTATGTGACTAAAATGTCTGTCGAAATTTTGATGTTTCCATTAGGTGTATTTTCAATTCGCAATTTAAATTAGCGCAATTTGAAGGGTAATGGAAATACAGCTAGTGGCTCTGATGTCGTGAAAAAAATGAAGACTCTTATGTTAACTTCTACATCCAACTACAAAACACCTGCATTACTTGTGTGACATTGTCGCTACAGCTGCTCTAGCACAGAAATAATAGCAGACAGCGTACAACTGGCTGAAAATATGCTAATATGGGACGATCTGTCAGCGGTTGTGGGCGGGGCTTGACCAGTATGACGTCATACTGTTCAGAAAATTAAAACGGCTTGATAATTGAGGCTATTTATGTTTTTGGGGGATTAAAATGTGTATATATATATATATATATATATATATATACGTATATATATATATATATATATATATATATATGTATATATATATATATGTATATATATATATAAATTTGTATATATATATATGTATATATATATATATGTATACAACTGACAATTTAAAAAAAAAACAACTGACAACAACTGAAAACAACTGACAATTTAAAAAAATTTATATATATATATATATATATATATATTTATATATATATATATATATATATATATATAAATTTTTTTAAATTGTCAGTTGTTTTCCAAGGGTTCTTAAATAGCTAAAATTGATTTACATTATGTTTTATTTTAATTTTAATTTTTCTTGTTTTTGTTTACCTTCTAGCTCGCCTTTTTTTTCCCGTATGCACACACATATTTACGCTCCTTTTTCTGAAGGCAGTGGTGTTCATGTGGAAGCAGTGCTTGGTGGGTTGAGACTCAAGCTGCATGTTCTTGTAAACAGGACATGAATGTTGGACCATAATGAGAGTGGTCTGCATTATTGGCATGACTCCTGGGTCCTTAGCATCTTTTGCATGCTGGGTTAATGGACTTTAACACAGTCATAAGTGGAAATGTACTGTAAATAAGTGCACAGGAATGCAGAATACATGCATGTATGTGAATGGATGTTTGGAGTTTGAATTCACATGCAATTACTGGATAATTGCTTATGAGAATGGCACTGCATGTCCAGTTGATGGAATTATTTTTTTGATTCATTTGTGGCTTGAAAGAAGCTGCTAATGCTAAGCTTTGCAAAAATACAGCAAGGTTGATCAGAACAAGCAGATATTTATATCTCATAGTGGGTAGTTTAATTAATATCTAAAACAATTTTTGCAATTTAGGAAAAATGCTTCATTGTAATTGTGTACAAGGAATCTCTGCAGCTTCTTGTGTTCATAGAGCAATGTTTTTATTCTTTCATTGTCGCGGCTTTCAGCTCTGAGTAGACATGCATTAGTATTGAGTCATCAGGCGAAGTGGAGCTGTGACACGGATGAGATGAGCAATGCATAGTGGAAAATGTTTTTGAAAGCCACCAGGCAGAAGTCTGAAGGCCATCACATTTCTAACAAAAATTCAAAGCAAGAAGAGCAGATGAGTAGCTACTGGCACATAATATATCATAAATTATAACAGAACAGTTATTATTAATAAAACAAATATCCTTATTAAATGAACAAACGCCAAATAAAAAAAGAAACCAGTACAATCTACAAGACCACAGTATGTGATAATGTACAGTAGCAATGCGCTAAGCTCTTCATTAAATGTTAGAGCTAGTTATATTTGTAATTCTATCTGGCAATATTACAGGAGAACTCCACTTTCAGAACAACAATTTACAAAAAATTTACTTACCCCCTTATCATCCAAGATGCTCATTTCTTTCTGTCTTCAGTCGTGAAGAAATTCTGTTTTTCTGGGGAAAGCATTTCAGGATTTTTCTCCATATAATGGACTTCATTGGTGTCCCGATTTTAAACTTCCAAAATGTAGTTTAAATGCAGCTTCAAAGGGCTGTAAACGATCCCAGCCGAGGAAGAAGGGTCATTTTTTTTTTTGAAAATAAAAATTTTTTTACTTTTAAACACAAAAGCTTGTGTAGCACAGGCTCTAAGATGCACGTCCATGACACTAGGAGGACGTGACGTGAGGCCAAGTATGGTGACCCATACTCGGAATTTGTGCTCTGCATTTAACCCATCCAAGTGCACACACACAGTAGTGGGTAGTAAACAAACGCACACACACACCGTGAACACACACCCGGAGCAGTGGGCAGCCATATTGCTATCGCTGCGGCGCCCGGGGTGCAGTTGGGGGATCGGTGCCTTGCTCAAGGGACTCACCTCAGTCGTGGTATTGAGGGTGGAGAAAGCGCTGGTTGTTCACTCACTCCACCTTCAATACCTGCCGGACCTGGGACTCGAAATGTAGGAGGAACTACAGACCCAGTGTTTACAAAGCGAACGCGCAAAGACTAAGGAAGTGCAAATAAGTCAAACGCTGTTTACAAACAAAAAGGTACAACAATGTCAGACGATTCTGAAGTTGTAGGAGAAAATGAGATGGTGTTTGCATACTCTACCTTTTTAAACCGGTGTACAAAGAAGATGAACTTAGACGTGACTCGTGGTGTCGTGGATGCGCATCCCAGAGCCTGTGCTACACAAGCTTTTGTGCTTAAAAAGTATACAAATGAATTTTTTTCGATTAAAAAATGACAGATCGCTTCGCTAGATAAGACCCTATTTCCTCGGCTGGGATCGTTTAGAGCCCTTTGAAGCTGCATTTAAACTACATTTTGTAAATTCTAAATCGGGGCACCAATTAAATCCATTATATGGAGAAAAATGCTGAAATGTTTTCCTCAAAAACCATAATTTCTTTACGACTGAAGACAGAAAGACATGAACATCTTAGATGACAAGGGGGTGAGTAAATTATTTGTGAATTGTTGTTCTGGAAGTGGACTTCTCCTTTAATAGCATAGAACTGACACAATTTTTAATGCACAACGCAGTGTTGTTAATAACACTGAAATATGTCCAATCAAAACCTGTAAAACTCAAAGTGTGGTCTCATTAAATTTATACACCTGCTGCATAAAACTTAAAAGGAGCATGCAGAATTATGATTCCCTTTTGCCTACTTTGAAATATGTGTTCAGTTACTAGAAAGATAGACAGTTTTAATGAAATATTAAAAGATTTCTTTCACAGTCTCTAACACTTGTTGCAAGGATGATCTGTTTGGCAGAGACCATTGACCATCATGTTCAGAGTTGACCCGTGAATCAAAGATGATTTAAATCAGAAGTAAAAACATGAACTGAGTTTCTCAGTTTAAATGCTTTGAGGAAAAGAGGAAAGAAGGGTTAAAGGCTCTTTCAGGTCTTTGTTTTCTTTAAATATTTCCTCAGAGAAGTTTGAGAGAATTAACTTTCAGCTTAAGGTGAGTTCTTTCTATTTATGCTTTTTTTGGTTTCAAATGACTTACATTTATGCATTTGCCAGAGTTATCCAAAGCTGCTTAAAACAAATTGCTAGAACTGTTATCAGTATACATAGCTGGTAAGCAAACCTTGGCTTGCCAGCACTGAAGCTCTAATGTTCTCCACAGCAGTTCAGGTCTCATTTGAATTTTAAATATCTTGGCACTAATGTGACCACACATTTTCACACGTGAAGCACAAGCATCACCATGACCTGACTGTGATGGAATTTCAGAGCGTTCATGTGAACTTATGAGGTGTTTAATAAAGATCTTGTTTTGTGATCTGGGATTAGACTGAAGCTACTTTACAGTGTAGGCAAATAAGCAGAGAGGTGGTTTTAATGCATTTACATTAAAGCATTAATGGCCTCATTAAAGCAAGATGCAGTTAAGTTCATAATGTCTGTTCTGTGTACTGTACATGCAAAAGCTGAAACTGTCTCTGTTTTCTCAGCAGGTCAGCTCACTAAATTGCTTCACAGGTTCCATAAATTCTAATTGCTTTGAGTGATACTCAAACTATTGTAAACATATAAAATTGATGGTGCATGGGCTGATGGTGCTTGGCAGTTGGTGGAAAGGTGTTCAGAAGATGGTGAGATGACAGGGTTATGGTAGGTCTTGTTTAGCAGATGGTGGGCTTGTGCTGAGCTGAAAAAAGCTAGTGTCAGAATTACTGTATGCAGAGCTCAAGTTGGTTATTGTTGAAAGAAACAATAACAAATTGACTTCACCATGTGCTTACTTGGAACAAAAGAACCTCGTTCAAGAGCTCTATACCAACATAAGATTCTGTGTTGTTTGCCATTAGTGACTCAGTCTCTCAAGTGTGCATCTCACTTAATTTTCACAAAATCACTTTAGTTTTAAACGAGGTGGCGGAATGGCCTTTAGCTTACAAATAATTAGCTGGCCACCTATTTGGCTCTGAAAAATCACAGTGACTTGCGGAAACTGAGGGTGCACTGACAGAAACGCAACACATCCGGAGGAAAATCTTCAAGAAAAGCAATTAAGAGTCTTTTAATATGCTTCAGCTTTCACAGAGCTGAACTATAGATCACATTGACCTTTATCAAGGCACATGGTGTATATTTTACATGACATGGTTTTAACTTCATTTTCAGGCAGTTATCATACATTTCCGCTACGGAGCGAAATTACAAAGGGGTTGATTTGCTGCTTGCGTGTCAGAGACGAACAAAGCTCTTAGATGAATATAAGATTACCTCAGATTCTCTCAAGGGTTCCATGCACACAGAAAAATGGACGTTTTTGTGCTACCCTAGAAGCAGGCACATTCTGAGAAGGAGGTCTTTGTGACCTGGATTGATCTTGTTTTTATGTCTTGAGAGTTTACTTCCTAAACAGTCTCTCTGGATCATATTTACTATCAGAGTTGGTGATGCTGGAAAAACTATAGTTGCACACACTGTTGTGCCCGTAGTTATCTATTGTTGAAGTAAAGCTGTGTGATTAGCCTACTCTCAGATGTCTTAATCTTATATATTAACCTTTATATCGGGATAGGAAAACAAAAAAGAGTTTTTATGAGTGCACTCAGTCCCTTTAAGGCAAGTCTGTTCACTTTTTAGTTATGCCTCCGGGCAGCTATTTTTTATGCAGGCAACAAACTCTCAACTACAGTTCTTATATACTTGAATAGAGAGAGGTTACTTCAGGACTTATTTTTGAGTAATATAGATTTGCTGTGACTCAGTCGAGCGCTAACATTTTGATCCTGTAATTTGTGAGTTTAATAACAAACATTTTTTTATTTAGAATAATTATCTGCACCTCAGTATTGTAGTACATTATAAAAAAGCATGCAATAACGTGTTGAGTGTAAATTATAATTTTAATTTAAATTATTAAATGGATGCCACCTTTTTGGGACAATAAAGCCATCCCTACACCTACTCGATACTTTATTTTCAACTTTTTGATTGTTTCCTTCATTTTTTTAAATTGAAAATAAATGCCTTTCCGATGTGATTTGAGATTTAAAAAGGGAGAAAAAATGTTTGGCAAAAGGTGGATTCAAACTCGGGTTGATCGTGTCAAAAATACTACAGCACCCACTTTACCATCTCTGCCACTGGAGCTGATGTTTTGCACTGTTTTGTCTTTTGTAGTGTTGACTAGCTTAATCACATGCTGGTGGGCAGAGTAAGTGTGAACAGCCTCTGCCAACAAGAGGAGCTATTTGCACTTAGTGTAAATAGACACGCCATTATTAATTTTAATAAAAATGATTCACGCTAAATACATTATTGCATACTGTTTTATTATGTACTACAATACAGAGTTGCAAATATCTGCCACTTAGTATAAATAGCATAACTACTGTTTATCGGAAAGAAAATACTGCTATTTTCAGTTAGTGTAAATAGCATCTGCGTAATGGCTTAATCCTTTAATTGTTTCCTTGTTTGAATCAGTTGATGGTTTAAATTCTATAAATCTTGTGGTTTGACAATAATGTAACTATTTTTTTAAATACTGTTATATGTCTTTAAATAGCTGGCTTATAAAATATCTTGCTTACATGGGTGGTCTACTGGCTTTTTTTGAAGGCTTGATTGTGTTTATGGGGTGCACTGTAACGTGTTCATGTTTTTTTTTTTTTAAATATCATTATTTTTCACATATTTTACCTTTATTCTACACTGCTTTTCTGTTCTCATAAAAACAATTCCTCCCTCAGAAATTCGCACTGAGCTCAGATTGGTTAGCTGGCCCAGTGTGTTGTAATTCGCTAACAACAACTCTTCTCTAAAGAGCCCCAACATGGCCCCACCCCCTCTGTTGTGTGTTCCCGAGGGCGGGGTATATGTAAATTTCAGGGTTTGTGATGTCACTAACCCAGGAAGATGCTTGTTGTAGTCCCTACCAGCTGTTTGTTGTAGGACTTACAAAGCGAATTCTGCAAAAGACCATTTCTCCCTTTGCATTGAACTTTGAGCGTTGTAACTTTGCAGGTGTTGTTTATGATCAAACAGCCACATTACAAACTAACTAAAGTTAAAAAGGTGAAATCATAATCTATGACCCCTTTAAAGTAGCATTAATAAAAATGTGTATACTTTTTAAGCACAAAAGGTCATGTAGCACAGGTTCTGGGATGCACGTTCACAACGCTATATACTATTGAATCATGTCGAAAGGTCACGCAGAATGTAGGCGGAACCACAGACCCAGTGTTTACAAAGCGAACGCGCAAAGGCTAAGAAAGTGCAAGTAAGTCAAACGCTGTTTACAAACAAAAAGGTACAACATGTCAGACGATTCTGAAGTTGTAGGAGAAAATAAGATGGAGTTTTTCTCCATACTCTACCGTTTTTAGCCAGAGTATACGGACGCTGAACCTAGACGTGATTCGTAGTAGTGATGGGATTTTAAAATGTGGTTGACATTTATTTCTGACAAATTCCCTTGTTCCGATCCTAATGATTTATTTAGCAAATCTTACTACAGATTGTTGTGTGATGCTGTCATGTAGACAAGCTATACAAAGAGGCTGAGACTGAAGCATATGATAGAGATTTATATTGAATCTGACAACAAGCCATGTGAGAGCAGCTCCAGTTACCCATTTCACATACAAAGGAGATGTTTCTTAAAAGCAAAGCTGGGAGAAAATAATAAAAAGTATTTAGTAGTTTTCTTTCAATACATGCTTCATACATCTCTACAATGAATGACCCATGACTAGTCTTAACACATCAGAAACCACACAAAGTGTGGTTACCATATTCCTTTATTTTTCCAAGATATATTCTCTTTCAGATGTAAGAGTGACCCCTTCTACAGATCGACAGGAGTCCAAGTCCCCTTGTTCGGTTCAGAGATTGCCATATAGATGAAGGGACTTTCAGCCTGACGGGGCAAAATTCTTCTCCAGATGCTTAGATCTGAGAGGAGAAAGACAAAGCCAACACTCCGATTCAAAGATTTTAAAGATCATCTTAAATATTTATTAACCCCTTTTGGCTTCCTGACATTTATATGGACATCAAAGAAGTCAGTCTCCAAGCACAAACAGTGGAATAGAATCACCGCTGATCCGCCAGTGAATTTCCCTCAGGTTTTTCTGACTGATAAAATGAATTCAGTATCTTTGAATTCAATGGCCGCAGCGGTTGTGTCAGGGTTTTCATTGTTCTTGTAGTCAACATAGAATAAAATTTGCCATTTCAGATCTGCAGATCTTTTGAAACAGCCGTCGTTTGTCAGTTCTGATCAGTGGAAAGATGGAAACAGGGCTTTGTTATACGTCGGGGATAACTGAAAGCTTACCTTTTACCTTTGCATTTGACAAGCTGTAATCAATTTTGCCAGAACCCCGGTTTGCAGACGGTACTTACATGAAGTTCACTAGGGAGGGAGTCAAACAATATCTTTTCTCTGGCACTTGCAAAAAGGATAGATGAAAAGGTTCCAGAAACTTCTCAGGAGCAAATAACCTCAAACTCATTGCAAAATCCTTGACAGTTTTTCAAAAGGACAAAAGGCTTTTAAATGCAATCAGAGGGCAAAGTTACAACTACCTCAGAAATTCCTATGGAGTACCAGGTTCTATCCAGCAGATGATGAACTGAATTAGTAATTTTCATTAGATGACTGGAGCCATATTGATTTTGTTCTCTGTTGTTTGTTCACAAAGACTTCCACTGAGAAGCTTCCTGTTGTGATGTCTTTTGCCTTGTACTGTATGCCCTTGTTCTCTATCCTCTTCAGTTCTGTCCCTATGTGAACTACTGCGATCTATAAAAAGAACTAGTCTTCTCTACAGCGCCCTCCTTACATGCTGTGACAGTATACAGAGTCAAAGGAGCCTCTAAATTGGGTTTAAATTGACTTGTATGATGACAGTGTTAATTAAAAAGAGTTCAGAGACCTTAAAATGTATGACACGGATTTGAGAGCTCGAATTCACCTTGCTAAGGCTTAAGAGTTACTGAGCACTAAATTTCATAAATATCTTATTCATTCCGAAGTTAAACTTGTTGAACTTTTTTTTCCCCCGCTGAAGGCCCTTCTTCTCGGCAGGAGGTGGCTGTAATGTCTGCTGCCCACGGAGCTGTGCTGAGAGGGCCGTTCTGCCCAGAGCGCTTCGTATTCATAGGTCAAAGGTTGCCATCATTAAAAGTGCCATCACAGAGTTTTGATCTCCTGCGGTCCCCTTTGCCTCGGCTCCTTAATTGAGATTTTTGTCCTCGTTATCCACCCAAGCTGGGCCCTAATATCTATACGTACATGTCTCTCAAAAGCCGACGAACTACTGCTAATGAATGCACACTGCGAAAAAGGATAATTTTACTCAAATTTTGTGGTTACTCTCCATTTTTTTATATTCAAAAGCTTTGGCTCCAAAGGGAAAGTTTGGATGAAGAAACTTCTAGGAACATCAAAGCTGCAGAGGTCCAGCTTTGTTTTAGACCCCATTAACTTTCAATGTACACTCTTAAAAAAAAATAAAGGTTCTTTGATGGTTCCATGAAGAACATTTAACATCAATAGATCTTTTCCATTGTACAAATGATTCTATATAGTGAAAAAAAGGTTACTTACATGTTCATCACACTAAGAAAAAAAAATGGTTCTTTGAAGAACTGTTCACTGAAAGGTTCTTTAGAGAACCCAAAATGGTTCTTCTAGGGTTCTTTTTCAATTTTTTTTTTTTTTTTTTTTGTGTGTGTGTTCCCGAAGAAGAAGAATTATTTTTGGTGAACTGTCACTTTAAATTCTTACATTTGGTCCCTGCTGTCTTTAATATTTGATCACATTAATGATACTTGCACAGGTAACAAACCAATGATTGTAATTCTAGTTTAATTTTCATTATTGTTATCTTAGATTCAGTCTGTGATTGTGTACAACTCAAATTTTTACTCTTGCCAAAATGAGACTATTCAGACTCAGATGTCACAATAATACAACATAATACTTGTGCTTTTGTAGGTGTTTGAATTATGGATTTGAGTTCATGCTTGAGAGTATCATTTATAAGGAGATGAAAAGAAAGGTTGTTGATGGACTTTGAATATTTCAGACCCCCATTCATTCACTGTAATATGGCTATATTGGGTAAAATAATGGATGTAATTATCTGAGAGCAATTGAAAATCATTTTTATCTGGAATTTATGTAAATGATTCATTAAGATTTAGCACTAGCAATTATTTGCTCTCCCAAATAGCCTTTGCCTGTTCTGTATTAGTCTGTCATTGTACTGCCATTGACAAAACTCATCTCTCAAAAGGGCTTTATAAGATCCACTCTAAAAGCTTTATCTGGTGTTATTCAGTTACCTGGCAGTTTTTCTTAGAAATTCTTCTTGTGCATTTTCCTGTTTATCTATAATTATCTTCGACCTTTTTTAATGGTTACTCTCTGCAATTTTAAAGCAGAATGTTCAGTTTTTAGCTATCTAAGATATATTCATAATTTTTTTTTATTTTCCCTCTGGGCTGTTCTGCTTTATTTGGATATATACAGTTATGTGAGTGTGCATAATTTGTATATGTAGGGCCTATGATGCGGAAAACATGGACGGAATCACTGAATCCAGTCATAAAAATGGAATTTACTGTATAACATAGAATGTCACAGAATGTGACAGAAAAGTGGGTCAATGCACTTAACGTGTGCCTGTAAATATAAAGCTGCTAAAATACTATTTAAAGGTGACTTATTATGCCCCTTTTTATAAGATGTAAAAAAAGTGTCTGATGTATTTATGTTAAGTTTTAGCTCAAAATACCCTACAGATAATTTTTTATTTGCCTTATGAAGGCAGCATAAGGGAAAACATTTCAGAGACAAGCAACTTTAGCATCATTAGTTTTACAGAATGCCAAGAAGTGCTTTCAGGAAGGCAATTTGGAAAACTAACAAGTGACTTACCTTTTCTGGAGCTGACGTTCATGCACAAAGTGTTGCTATTGATTCCTAAACACAGAGGGGACTTCACCAATTTTTTTTCGATAATGAAATTTAACCACAGTGTCGTCAGTGACTCAGATAAAGGGAGTCTATGGAGACTCCTGTGTTTGTTGGTGCACCAGAAAACACAACACTTGTAATGCCTCTTTGGCGCTGACATTTTATATCTCCGGTAATGGTGGACTGCTGCTTCTCACTCAGGGCTGTGTCTATGCTAATAGGGCAGAGATCGTCATAAATGGGCGGGACTTTTTCCCTCCGACGACGTGTATGAGGAGAAAATCTAAAATTGCTTGTTCTGAGAGACTGTTCATGACTTCTTGGGATTATAAAAATATGAGTGGGTGGATTTTTACCATTATAGACTCATTGTTTTCCCACACTGCGGCCACACAACTGTGTTCAAACACCTTATAAAAGTGATTTTTGCATAATAGGTTCCCTTTAAATATGAATTCTGCATGTTCTGCGTCTCTGTGTGAATGAATCACGCAAATGCGCGGTTTCGTTTACTGCACACGTACTGAAGCGCGCGACACTCGCAGTGTTTTCAGCTTCTTCTGCCTCAATATATGAGGACATGAACACATAATCTACAACTGTGTTCGTGCTGTCTTAAAATTTTAAGTTTACTCAACTCAAATATCCACGTTTTCATGTAGCACAGCTTAACATTTCATGTTGACTAAACTTAACATTTTAAGGCAGCACGACCACTTTTTTTTTTTTTAAGTTGAAACAACTTTTTTTTATTTTTAACAGTGTAGAACAGCTCTGAGAGTCACTTCATGAGCATTTTACCATTTCTTGTGAGAGAAACTATCGTCAACTATCGTCAACTATCGTCACATAAAGGTCACCACAGCAAACTGTCAAAAAAAGTTTGGTTTAACTTGACACTCTGATAGAAATACATTACTTAATGTAATGATAGCACTACTACTACTAATACATTTAAAACATGATTAAAAAAAAAAAAAAATATATATATATATATATATATATATATACACACACACACAACACAGTATTTCTGGAAAGTACATATATAAATATTATATAAATACACAACACAGTATTTCTGAAAACATAAGTACATAAATATTTTAATTAAATACAATCAATTAATTAATGAAAACATCAAAATGTAATCCAAAAAAATAATGAAAATTGGAATTTGGTAAAAATAAAACTGAATATGACAAAACAATAAAACACATTTCAAAGGGCATTAAGAATGCAATTTTTGTTCAACTTAAATCACTGTAAAATTGCGTATGTTTCATGATTTCAATTAATTAGACATGCTTTTCTATTAACATTTTTTAAATTTAACCATTAAAACAGAGTCAAGAAGATTTACAATGAGAGAGAGAGAGAGAGAGAGAGAGAGAGAGAGAGAGAGAGAGAGAGAGAGAAAATGTAATTTGGGAAAAATAAAACAGATTTCTTAGAGCCCAATATGTAGTGTGTTATCTGAATTTCTATATGTATCTGTGCTGTGTCATGTCCATTTAGTATATATCACAGTTCTAACTGATATAAGGGAAGGGATTTCTCGTGGGTTTTAATTAGCTTGCTTATCATTTTTTACAGCACACTGTCACTTCTCATTAAAACCAAGCTATATCTGAAAAGTTATTCTCGTACGGATTTGCTGTTTTCAATTTTGGACAGTAAAAAGAAGGTTGTTACAGACCACATTTTCGAACATTTTCAAATTTCATTAGTACCCTTTTTTTCTTTTTAATATTATTTTATTTTGTTTTCTTTCATTTTTTCAAACATGACTGACATTCGTCTTAGCAGAAGCTTAGCACAATGTCCAAACTATTTTTTTTTTTTCATTAAAATTAATTTTAAACGAACCTTTCTGTCGCACATTAAAATATCTTAAATTTGCAGAGACTTTTCATATTTTTGATGGTGCTGGATAAAAATCACTCCCCCAACATTTCCCTAATGAGACTTCAGTTTCTAGACAAGGAAATTAAGCAGTTTACCTTCCACCAACAGCTGATGTCAATTAAATTAATAAATGAACGTTGTTAAATAGCCTAAATCATCAAGTGAAAGCAGTGCAGATGTTGCTGTATGCTAATCAGGGAAGTTGAATAGGCACGCTTGATGAGTTTTATTTATTTGAAGGACCAATATCACAACCAAATTCATTAGTTCACAGACCTGCTTTTTAGATGATGAACACCTCTTTAAATGAAAAATAGCATTAGCTCACATTCTGCATTGAATAATGTTTTCTGATGTTTCAAATCTTTTTTTGAATGCTGAGCTTTAGTTATTAGAACTAAACTGCTTCTCTTGAATATGTATGACTGGCTAAACATTCTATATAATTAAACCACTGCTAATGCATTTTAAATGCAAATTATCATGTGAGACAAATTTTATTGCCACTCACAACCTGCTCGTTTTTTTCTTAATTAAAGGCTTTTAAATAGCATTTGTTATGTTAATGCACCAGTTTGCCATAACTACACGCTGATGTAACATGTGCTATTAGTAGTGTTAATAACCACAACTGTGTGTGGTATTGTCATTGCAGTAAAAGAACTCATTAGCATGATATGTCTGTTTGGGTCACTGGCTTTAACCCATATCAGAAGAAGAGACAGTCAGATGAAATCAAAATTTATGTTTTTACCTCCCACTTAAACTTTCAGGTTCAGTTGTTTATTAATAACCCTTTTTTTAATTAAACGGCATTGGATGTTTTGTGCATTTGCAGAGTTTTCAGAAGACTGACTGCGAAAACGTATTGGAAGGCGACTTGCTTTTTTTAAACACTGAAAAATCAAAAACTAGATAGCGTTTGAGAAAGAACAAAATTCAAAGTCTTCATTCAAGTAAACACTTCTTGTCACAATCTTCGACTTTTTCAATTCCGGCACTCAAAGAGTCGTTTTATCTTCACATGCTAAGTAAAAAAAAAAACTACTGAGAAAGTATAATTTGAAAGCAATCCTCTAAGAGATATTCTTTTCCCCATTTTCTGTGAGGACAGTGAAAACTTCCTGCAAACTCAACATTTTCTGCTTGAGAAGAAAATGTTCGGGCATAGCGAAAGGAACAAACAAAGAATAGGGTGTTATTTAAATAACAGATATTGGCAAGCAATCTGTTTCATTAAAGTGATGGTTCAGCCAAAAAAATAACAATTGTGTCATCTAAAAAAAAGTCATAAGGGGGTTGGAACACCATGAGGCTGGCTGACCAAATGAGTATTTTCATTTTGATCAGAACTGTCCCTTTAAGTCACGTTATATCAGAGTTCCTCTCTCTGGATAAGCACAATGGCATTTGGCTTGAGCCATCTAGTGCAAATGTCAGAATTCTCCATCAAGAACTATCTAATTGATTTGTGTTTGCAGACCCCTTTGTGGCACCTGTTGAAAAGGGCAGAGAAGGGAAGGGAAAAGTCTGTGGCCTTTAGCACACAGGCCAAGAGCAGCATCCGCGCACAAATTCAGACATACAGTGCAAACAGCTCAACTAGCAGACATCAACTGGCACTTTTCATAAATACTGTACACTTTGGTGAAACCTGTTTCCACCACTGAATAAAAAAGGCAACTGTGACTTTTTATATCACAATTCTGACTTTTTTTCTTGCAATTCTGACTTTTTTTTCTCAGAATTGTTTGATATAAATATTTCGAGTTTATATCTCACAATTCTGATTTTATAATACAATTGCAACTTAAGTTAACATTGCGAGATATAAACTCGCAATTCTGAGAAATAAACTATTATATCCCGAAATATGAATTTATAACAATTTTCGAGATTATATCTCGCAATTCTGATTTTATAGTACAATTGAGTTAAGTTAAAATTGCGAGACACAAACTCGCATTTGCTTATTTTTGCGAGATATAAGCTTTATTTTTCACAATTGTGAGTTTCTATCACAACTGAGAAAAAAAGTTAGAATTGTGAGTTTATATCTCGCAATTCTTTTCCTCACATTTCTGACTTTATTTCTCAGAATTGCTGCTTTTTCTCAGAATTGAGTTTATATCCTACAGTTCTGACTGTATTATACTCAATTACAAGTTAAGTCAGAATTGTAAGATATAAACTCGCAATTCTGAGAACACATCAGTCTTTTTTTTTACCCTCAAAAGTGAGTTTATATCTCACAATTCTGAAGAAAAAAAAAGTCAGAATTGCGATACAAACTTGCATTTGCAAGAAACAAGTCTGAATTGCAAGTTTTTATCTCACAATTTTGAGTTTGTTTCTTGCAATTTGACATTTATATCACACAGTTCTGAGAAAAAAAGTCAGAATTGCATGATATAAACTCACAATTGTAAGAAAAAAAGTTAGAATTGTGAGATAAAAAGTCACAATTACTTTTTTTTTACCCCAGTGGCGGAAACAGGCTTTAGTTGTGTTTTAAGCATTAGAGGAACAAATCCAATGAATTTTGTTTTTTGAATTAATGAATTATAAACGATTACCCATTCTAATGAAAGCTTAAAAAGTCAAAGCCTAAATTGGATTTAAATGAGAATATTATGTTGGTAGTTTTAAATTTCATTATAGTACAGTCATTATTTTATACAGTCCATTATTCAGTCAAACTGTATGGCACAGCAGGAAGAAATAATGAAGGAAAAACCATGAGATTGTGCACAGGTTATAATTATATTATGCAGGGATGCCATAAAGCGACGTAATTATGCAGTTATATGTCATGATAATATTTTGCTATATACTTATCCTTGCGGATTAATTCTAACTTTGAAAATATCTGCTAATAAGCCTTCTGTGTTCTGCACCAAGTTAAAGCCTGAGTTGCAAGAAAACAAAAATAACAACTTTATTCAACCATTTCTTCTCTTCCTTATCAGTTTTTGACGTATGTTCACAAGAGTATCACAACATACATGTGGTGCTTCTGATGTAGAATAAAGAATTGTTAAATAAAGTCGTTATTTTTGTTTTCAATACGCACAAAAAAATCTCATAACTTCATAACATTGAACAACTGATGTCACATCGACGATTTTAATGATGTCCTTGCTACCTTTCTGGGCCTTAAATGTGTCAATTGCTCTCAGATTTCATCAAAAATATCTTAATTTGGATTCTGAAGATGAACAAAGGTCAACATGAGAGTGAGCAATTAATAACAGAATTTTCATTTTTTGGGTGAAGTAACCCTTTAAAATGTCAACATATTTATAGCTTGCTACCTGAATAATAATCTGCTTTAATTGCACAAATCATCACCTCTTGCAATACTGAAATTTTACTGCCAAAGTAACTTACTATTGACCAAGCATGTAGAGCTGAGGCATCTGCCCAAGTCAAAAATTCAGAGTGTTTACCAGACATGATAAGTCAATAATCAAACATCTGGATGTCTTGTACATATTTAATGTCTAAAATAATAAATTAATAAATCCTCTTGAGTGCCTCTATGTAACAGTGTTATATTTAAGTGTTTCTGCAAAATCAAAATCAAATATTTACTCTGTTGAGCAGGCGAATATTTTTGCCAAAATGATAATTTTTATCACTGCCTTCGTTTTATCATCCCTGCCGTGTTTTTAATATTGCACAACCAGTCATATTTAATGAGCCAAAATAACCAGTACTCTTCCTCTCTACTCTCAATGTTTATTTATTTGTCTGGCTTTGAATTATTAATCGCTCTGTGGAGGTTCAGCTTTGAAGTTTGGTAACATTTTCATAATCATTAAGTAAAGCGCTGCTCCCGCTAGTCTGGGAACTTTACGGGGGTAAAAACAAACTCCAAGTAACAAAACAACCAATTTAAGATTGAGAAAATGAGATTTGAGATGACAATCCATTAGTTACATTTGGCATACAGACCTAATTAGTTATGACTTGGCTTCAGGAATTGATTCTGATTGGTTCAGAATTCAGCGGTCAGTGTTTCACACTGTATTACACTTGATGAAGATGTTTTCAAAGAACGTGTTGTATTTTTCAAACCACTTTATCATTTTGGGTATGTTGCCGACTTGCTGCATCGGGGCCTTTATTTGTAAGCAGAGGCTGATATCAGTTGATATGAAAAGCTCTTATCTCTTTTTATTGTGTTATGACACCGTGCTATTGGCTCTGGATGGAGAGGCTTATTGTGACCACAGACTATATGAAACCTGAACCTGATCGCAGACGTACCAGCGAGACCTGCTTTGCTTTCTCCAGGTGAATGCTTGAGTCTTTCCTTCTGTGTACGCTTTTGCCCAGTAATCAGTTTTACAAATTGCATTCACTGAGTACATGAGATTTGCAGCTTCTCCGTGAAGTCGAAACCTCAGAGCGGCAGAAGTAATCCCTATTTCTGAGGGAGCGAATAAGCTCCGTTTTCTCAACACCTGCTGCAGCCTTTTGGTTTAAAACACTTCTCAGGAGATTCACGAGAGATGTGGGGAGAAGACAAATTATTTAGATGTTAATATAAAGGCAACCCTGAACTTTTCTAGTTGGATATCAGTACAGAGACACCAGGAGCGTCCCCTAGGGAGCCAAAGATGCCACTGCTTCCTTAGAAGATTTAGATGAGGAAAAAACTAAATAAAAAGAATAAATTGTTGAATAAAGCATTATGCTCTACAAGTTGGGGAAGTACAAGAGGAATTGAAGTCAAACCAGTGTAAAATTGACAGACGGAAACAATTTTAACCAATTAGTGAGATGGTTTCAGCAACCACTCAACTTGGATAATTAAAACTGCTGCTTTTTTTACATTTTCTGAGTAAAACAAAATTGCCCCAATACACACAAGTCCATCACAGAAACTGACATGCACAAAAAACAAGAAACCCTGTTCCAATACAACCTTAAAATTGAAGGACGAAAGCTTTTTTCTCACCTATGTCTAAAAATAAAGTGCTCTATTGCCAGCGTCTCTTCTGTGAAATCTACAGTAGCCGTTACACTGCCGATCACATCGCTAGCTGCCCACACATCACATCTGTTAGAGTGAACCCAGTGCTGTGCTCACTTGCAAAAAAAAATATTAGAGAAATACATTCTTCTTCAGCTCTTCTCTCACGTTACTGTATGTGTTCCTTAAACCCATGGATTGTGGAGGCGTTCATTGCACTTTACCGAGAGACAGAGACCAGAAATGAGACGAGAGTCGAAAATTAAGAGCGTTGGTGTTCGCAAGCTGTTTTAAAGTGTAATCTCAGCAGATGAGGATGCAGAGATGGATAAAACTTCTGTTAGTGCTCTCAGCGGTCTAATAGGAGCCTCTTGGATACTGGGTGAGATATGGTGTTAGATGTGGTGTTAGTGGACTGTGAAATGTACTGAAATGCATCTAACTCACTGTCTTATTCCTTAGCATCATCTGAAATATTTTCAGAGGAATTAATGTCTCCTGGACATATTAGCAATTATGGTTTAAATGCAAAGTGTGTCATTTTTTTATGGTACACATTCTTCTACCCCTGCTTAACGTACGAAGGAAATCGTAAGAGACATTTTTTACACATTTCAACTTGACATGTCACAGATTCTATCTATATATCATTCTATCTATCGTTCTATCCATCATTCTGTCAATCTATCTATCGGTCCATTGTTCTGTCTATCTATCTATCTATCTATCTATCTATCTATCTATCTATCTATCTATCTATCTATCTACCTATCTATCTACATCTATCTAGCAGATGAGGATGCAGAGATGGATAAAACTTCTGTTAGTGCTCTCAGCGGTTTAATAGGAGCCTCTCAGATGCTGGGTGAGATATGGTGTTAGATGTGGTGTTAGTGAACTGTGAAATGTACTGAAATGCATCTAACTTACTGTCTTATTTCAATCTATTGTTCTATCATTCTATGGTTCTATCATTCTATCTATCTGTCTTTTTGTCTATCATTCTGTTGTTATATCTATCTATCTATCGTTCTATCGTTCTATTGTTCTATCGTTCTATCATTCTATCTATCTGTCTTTGTCTATCCTTCTATTGTTCTGTCTATCTGTCTCACTGTCTATCTCTGTCTGTCTATCATTCTTTAGTTATGTATATCTATCTGTCTATCCTTCTATTGTTCTGTCTGTCTTTTTGTCTATCGTTCTATCTATCATTCTATTGTTTTATCTATCTGTCTTTTGTCTATCATTCTATTGTTCTGTTTATCTGTCTCACTGTCTATCTCTCTGTCTGCCTATCACTCTGTCTATTGTTCTATAGTTCTATCTATCTATCTGTCTATCTGTCTGTCTGTCTGTCTTTTTGTCTATCGTTCTATCTATCATTCTATTGTTCTGTCTATCTGTCTCACTGTCTATCTCTCTGTCTGTCTGTCGTTCTATCTGTGGTTCTATATATTGTTCTGTAGTTATATCTATCTATCTATCTATCTATCTATCTATCTATCTATCTATCTATCTATCTATCTATCTATCTATCTATCTATCTGTCTGTCTGTCTATCTATCTCTCTGTCTATCGTTCTGTCTGTGGTTCTATCTATTGTTCTATAGTTATATCTATCTATCTATCTATCTATCTATCTATCTATCGTTCTATCGTTCTATCGTTCTATCTATCATTCTGTCTGCCTATCTGTCTCACTGTCTATAGTTCTATCTATCTATCTATCTATCTATCTATCTATCTATCTATCTATCTATCTATCTATCTATCTATCTATCTATCTATTGTTCTGTCTGCCTATCTGTCTCACTGTCTATAGTTATATCTATCTATCTATCTATCTATCTATCTATCTATCTATCTATCTATCTATCTATCTATCTATCTATCTCTCTGTCTCTCTGTCTCTCTGTCTGTCTATCGTTCTATCTGTGGTTCTATCTATTGTTCTATAGTTATATCTATCTATCTATCTATCTATCTATCTATCTATCTATCTATCTATCTATCTATCTATTGTTCTGTCTGCTTATCTGTCTCATTGTCTATAGTTATATCTATGTATCTATCATTAGAGAATTAATACCAGCATTTTTTGAGGTATAATACTATTAACAGAGAACCAGTATAGTATATTCTGATTAACAGAATCAAAAAAACATTTGATAATGTAGGATACAGCAGACAGTTGTATATAGTCAATTGCAAGAATGTACCAAAGTATCTGCAGTTTGTTCAAAAGCATGAGACATTGCTTTTATGATGTGCAGAAGTGACTATATGATGTGAAATTTTAAGAATTTTAGTTGTGATCTGAGAAACGTACCAAAACAACTGAGAAAAAACGATTTTTATCAAAACGTTTTTATCTGTCTGTCTGTCTGTCTGTCTTTTTGTTTATCGTTCTATCTATCATTCTATTGTTCTGTCTATCTGTCTCACTGTCTATCTCTCTGTCTGTCTATCGTTCTATCTGTGGTTCTATCTATCTATCTATCTATGTATCTATCTATCTATCTATCTATCTATCTATCTATCTATCTATCTATCTATCTATCTATCTCTCTGTCTGTCTATCGTTCTATCTGTGGTTCTATCTATTATTCTATAGTTCTATCTATCTATCTATCTATCTATCTATCTATCTATCTATCTATCTATCTATCTATCTATCTATCTCTCTGTCTGTCTATCGTTCTATCTGTGGTTCTATCTATTATTCTATAGTTCTATCTATCTATCTATCTATCTATCTATCTATCTATCTATCTATCTATTGTTCTTTCTGCCTATCTGTCTCACTGTCTATAGTTATATCTATCTATCTATCTATGTATCTATCATTAGAGAACTAATACCAGCATTTTTTGAGGTATAATACTATCAACAGAGAACCAGTATAATATATGCTGATTACAGTTTTTCTCAGTCGCTTTGGTGCATTTCTCACAACACTATTTACATTTGCACAACAGTTAATGCATTTCTCAAAACAATTAGTACAAACTGCAAAACCTAGCTGATAACCTGCAAAAGCGTGTCACTTGCTCAAAATGGATAGCTCATTCCTCAAAAGCAAGTATTCATGTCAATGAAATGTCAGTGTCATCAAGATGAAAAGTCCTGACACCATTGTTTATGAACAAGATAGTCAAATGGCTTTGTCATGTTTTCATTATGACAGTTTACTCTGTAAATTTTTTCCAGTGCAAAAAAGTCAGATTTTGGTGACACTTCCCGAAAGTGCTCAAGACAGCACTATACTATTTGCACAGCCATTTGAAAACTACAGTAAAGTTAGACATTACTGTATTTAGTGAGGTATCTGAGTACAAGACACTGAATATGTATGTTTCACATTTTTACTGCATATGCTCTTTGCAGTTCTAATTTATTCAAAGCATTGTGCAAACGAATAAATACACCCTTATTTACAACAAACATAAACTCCCTTTGGGTAGAGCTGTGCACAACTGTAAACAATATTGCAGTACATATTGGAACTGAACCTACAACATACATAGGTCTGTAAATCATTCATGCACATTTGCAGAAATTGTTCAATTTAGAAGACATTTTTAGGAATAAAAAGATTTAAAATTTTTTATAAAATTTGCTTGACAGATTTTGACAACTAGTTCAACATTTTTGTATGTAATGACTCAAGCAATGAAATGAGGACTATTAGTTTTATATGGAATGACTATTCAGCATTCACAAGTTTAGTTAATTTTGACTGACATGACATAAGCAAATGATAATGTTATAAAACAGCAGAGAGTTGTATGAAAGCAATTGATGCATGTCCAAAAGCATTTGCAATTTGTTGGAAGGAATGAGAAACTGCTACTATGATGTGCACAAATGACTAAATGTTGTGGAGGTTGAAGTAAATGTTGTGCAAATGTAAATAGTGTTGTGAGAAATGCACCAAAGCGACTGAGAAAAACTGTAACAGAATAAAAAAAAAAAAAAAAACAAAAAAAAAAAAAAAAAAAACAATTGATAATGTAGGATACAGCAGACAGGCGTATATAGTCAATTGCAAGAATGTACCAAAGTATCTGCAGTTTGTTCAAAAGCATGAGAAATTGCTTTTATGATGTGCAGAAGTGACTATATGATGTGAAATTTTAAGAATTTTAGTTGTAATCTGAGAAACGTACCAAAACAACTGAGAAAAAACAATTTTTATCAAAACTTTCAGACAGCACTTTGTGGAGCCAGGATCCATCTTGATTAACCTTATTTTTTTTGTTTTTGTTTTTTTTCTACCTTAATCAGTTTTTGGGTATGAATCTTTTTGCATTCAGATTCAAATATTTTAATGTTTGTTCGCAATTCAAATTCAGTAACTGAAGTGGAATATATAGCATATTCTTTATTAAATTTTACATGATGCACAACCTGCTTGCCATACATAATTTTCTTAAGAGTGCTAGAACAGCAGTTCTGCTTTACCCAAGACAGAAATCCACAGAAAACCAGAGCGTAGGGTTGTTGATCTTTGTGCCAGGGCCGGTGAGGAAAAGCTCCATAAGGTGGAAGGTGGCGTCGAGGGCATGGAGAGGGCGAGAGAGAGAGGCAGAGCGGGGTGCCCTAATAGCCATATGGGCCCCGCCACCACCGGACCCGACCTGCGGCCGTCCTCGGGACAGATAGCCAGCCAAAGAGAAGAACCATCTGTGCTCAATGCCCTCCATGCCGGAGGGTCATCATCTCAAACTGAGTGTACGGAAACGCCAAGACTTTCTCGCTCTCTCTGTCTCCCTCTCTATCATTGCCTCTGTTTACCCTACATTGTGGCAATGACACAAACTTCCAGCTGAACTTACAGTCCTTGAAATGGTCTGAATGAAAGTGGTGTCAGAATCGGATCACTGAGTATGCTGATCGTTTAACAACCCCATTGTTTGATGCGAAGAAAAGTCCTTTGTGGGAAGTCCACACTGATTCAATTACAACAGCATCAAAGTCACCAGTCACAAGTCATTCTCACAAAACCGTGCGTCCTGTTTATTTTCACAGATGGTGTGATGCCGAGCCATCCCTTGGGCCTCTTATTGTGCATCTTTCAATGCGGTTCTGAACATGCGGTGTCCTACAAAGGTCTCAGGGATGAAGCCACTGAGCAGAGTCTGCAAAATCAAAAACTGTTTTACATGCTGAGTGCAAGCGGTCGGGTCTGCAGAAGTGTCACAGAGTAAAGGACACAAGCTGAAAGGAAATGAAACATGACTCATCTGAAAAGGTGTGTAACGGGTAAAAACAGTCTGTATCGTCTTTGAGATTAAATGTAGGCTTGTTGTTTAAAGGAAAATTTGTTTAGTTACTAGCAATTAAAAGAAAACAAACACCATGGTCAATTACATCCCTCAGGTGACTTGACATTATACTTTTATGATTGCATCATCATTGTAAGTATACTCTAATACAGAACTTGTAAAACTTAAGCCCAGGTCTGCAAGCGAGTCAGTGAAAAAGTGTAAACAAACAAACAAACAAAAACAAAACAATATACACTAACCAAAATTATAAATGCAACACTTTTGTTTTTGCCCTCATTTTTCATGAGCTGAACTCAAAGATCTAAGACTTTTTCTATGTACACAAAAGGCCTATTTCTCTCAAGTATTGTTCACAAATCTGTCTAAATCTGTGTTAGTGAGCACTTCTCCTTTGCCGAGATAATCCATCCACCTCACAGGTGTGGCATATCAAGATGCTGATTAGACAGCATGATTATTGCACAGGTGTGCCTTAGGCTGGCCACAATAAAAAGCCACTCTAAAATGTGCAGTTTTATCACACAGTACAATGCTACAGATGTTGCAAGTTTTGAGGGAGCGTGCAATTGGCATGCTGACAGCAGGAATGTCCACCAGAGCTGTTGCCCGTGAATTGAATGTTTATTTCTCTACCATAAGCTGTTTCCAAAGGCTTTTCAGAGAATTTGGCAGTACATCCAACCGGCCTCACATTCACAGACCATGTGTAACCACACCAGCATCTTCACCTCCAAGATTGTCTGAGACCAGCCACCCGGACAGCTGCTGCAACAATCAGTTTGCATAACCAAAGAATTTCTGCACAAACTGTCAGAAACTGTCTCAGGGAAGCTCATCTGCATGCTCGTCGTCCTCACTGGGGTCTCTGACCTGACCGCAGTTCATCATTGTAACTGACTTGAGTGGGCAAATGCTCACATTCGATGGCGTCTGGCACTTTGGAGAGGTATTCTCTTTATGGATGAATCCCGGTTTTCACTGTACAGGGCAGATGGCAGACAGCATGTATGGCGTCGTGTAGGTGAGTGGTTTGCTGATGTTAACGTTGTGGATCGAGTGGCCCATGGTGGCGGTGGGGTTATGGTATGGGCAGGAATATGTTATGGACAACAAACACAGGTGCATTTTATTGATGGTATTTTGAATGCACAGAGATACAGTGATGAGATCCTGTGGCCCATTGTTGTGCCATTCATCCACGACCATCACCTCATGTTGCAGCATGATAATGCACGGCCTTATGTTGCAAGGATCTGTACACAATTCCTGGAAGCTAAGAAACATCCCAGTTCTTGCATGGCCAGCATACTCACCGGACATGTCACCCATTGAGCATATTTGGGATTACCATAATTTCCACCTATGAATTACAGCTACGCAAAATGCGTGTCCAGGAATGCAGTGGAATGTCTGGTCTACTTTCTCAGGTTTGGCTCGAACGGTTTACACAACAATTCGTTCTGCTCGTGTTTCATGAATGAGGCCCAATGTATTTTTGACTATTGTTAAAAACGTACCTGTGCTACTTAAGACTGTTTTTGTGGTCCAGAGTCACATTTAGCAAATGATTGACAGAGAAAAGTCAATGAAAGCATAATTTTTTGGTCATTCAGCAATGAAGTTGGCAGTGAGTAGGCTATTTATTCAAAGATGGAGGCTGAGATCTAATAGAGAGGTTGAGAGAGAAGAGACCCCAGAACTGCTTGTGCTCTTATTCTGTCTGTCCATGGCAAGCACACACAAGGAAGAATAGAAGCAAGTAAAGTCTTTTTGTCATTGGACAGATCGCTAACTAATTGGGTCCCTGGCGGTCTTAAAAATGTCTGATAACGGCTGTCGTCCGAGCGAGACCCGCTGGTCCAGTCTAAATATAACACAGACACAAACACACATGGATGTACACAAGCACATAGGCTCAGTCCCAACTCAAACAATTCAACATGTTCTGCTCCTTTCAATCAGTGTGCTACGGAAACCACCAAACACACTATCCCACCATCCACTCTTGTGTCTCAATTCACTTCTTAGTGATTATACCAGCTATACTCTTAAAAATGAAGGTGCTTCACAATGCCATAGAAGAACCGTTTTTGTTGAAATAGTTCCATAAAGAACCTTTGACATCTGAAGAACCTTTCTGTTTCACACAGGGTTCACAAGGCTCTTGCTAGTTTTATCAGTACATGTTTACATGCTGATTCACGTCATAGGGAACTAAGAAGCGCAACAGCAAACAACCCAGCAGACGTAAATATGCTCTCTCTCGAACTTTTTGCCACATTATAAGATTTGTATAAACACCAGCTGTGCACAAACTGAAATTATTTTAAGGATGGCATGAAATATGGTACTACAACTTCAGTGAGACACTATTTGCAGTTACTCAACTTGCTTATGAATGTGGGTGTATTGTTTTCCACCACACCACTTTATGTGACATTGAAAAGAGAATGGAGAAAAAAAAAACTAATATTAAAAATGTGTTTGTTATTCGGGAGACGGAATTATTTTTTGATTGCAGCTTTTTGCATAGACAAGTCTGAGACAGTGTGCACTAGCGGAATGAAACATCCAAACGAGGGAATGAGATTAGATGCTAATAAATATGGAAATAATGCTGTCGCCTCACTCTCCGTTGACTTTATCCAGGTGTGTAATTCTGTTTGATAATAATGCTGACTCATGATAATGTCCAGCTATTTCTGAAAATGGACAGATAAGGCCGACGGAGCGAAGCTTAAAGAGACGGCACTTTTTTAATGTTGTGTTTATTGCATTCGACTTCATTTTTATGTTACCAGTGTTGTGAAGAGACTGACTCCTCCATCACACCACGTCCCGACTCAGAAGTCATGACATTTTGAATGTTATTTCTGCACCCTTCCTCTCATGGGTGAAAATGCAATGTACTTTTAAGAGAAAGTTCTTGTCAACTTGATCTTGTGGGATGTTTTTCTAAAATCATATATCATATTGCTATCACAAAGAGCCAGGCAGTAGTAAACATATCCTTTAATGGCAAGCAACACTGAAGTGCCAATATCAAGTTTTCAAAAATGAAATGTAAACACTTTTGTTATGTATGTATGTATGTATGTATGTATATGTATATATTTGCTCTTTATGTCCTCTTTGATTTTTTTCATTGAAAAATAAAAAAAATACATTGTACATTTTCACATAAATAAAGTCCTATTGTGTGACAACAACATGTTCTGAATATAATACATTTTTAAATTATTATTATATTCTGAGAATAAAGTTAGATTTTGACCAAAAGCTGAACTCTAAAAGGCAAGTTTATTTATTTACTTTTTTTTTTTTTGTGAAAAAGTGTGAAAAATAACATTTATTCAATATTTGGTGGCCAAACAGTAATGTTTTATGTTAAGTTTTCACACAGTGTGGATTTTGCAACAATGGGAACTTTAAGTTTCTCAACAAAATTATATGACTTTTATAACAATTGTATATACACTACCAGTCAAAAGTTTTTTAATAATTCTCTTCTGCTCATCACACCTGCAATTAACTGATCCAAACTATACCAAAAGCAGTAATATTGTGAAATATTTTTACTGTTTAAAATAACCGCTTTCTATTTGAATATATTTTAAAAATGTAATTTACTATTTTTAGGATTCTTTGTTGAGTGGGAAGCTCAGCTTGAAAAAAGCTTTAAGAACATTATTTTTTCTTTTCTTTTTGGAAAGAAATGATAGAAAATACTTTTATTTAGCACAGATGCTTTAAATTGATCAAAAGTGATGATAAAGACATTTATAATGTTATGATTTCTATTTCAGATAAATGTAGTACTTCTGAACTTTCTGTTCATTAGAGAAACGTGAAAAATGATCAACATAATAATAAATGTATTTTGAGCAGCAAATCAGAATATTAGAATGATTTCTGAAGGATCATGTTACTGGAATAATGATGCTGAAACGTTGGCTTTGAAATCACAGGAATAAATTACATTTTAAAATATATTCAAATAGAAGTTCCCATTGTTGCAACTTTATCACACAACTCTAGTGTGTAATAACAACATGTTCTGCTATGACTATGACTTTCAAAAATCAGCCCGCCAGAACAATGGACTACTTGCACAACTACTACCGCGTTCTACTTGTTACGGCTCGGGGAGTTTCCGGTTAGCGTTCAGCGCACCTACATACAAACAGTTTCTCATGAGAACGTAGATTATTACTACATTTTAGGGCTGGCATTTCTTTAAAAAAAAACCAAACAAAACAAAACAATTAATCATATTCTCTGCATTAACATGAATCATCAACCTTCTGAAATGTTACTATGAATATATTTCCCTTCCATATGTGCATTCTGAATAATAAATAAATATATTTCCCCACTAACCTGCCGCATTCTCAAAAAAAAAAAAAAAAAAGTATTTTCTTTTACTGACCATATTTCATACCTGATGAATGAACAGTTTTAAATGAGTTTGATTGATATATAAACCATAGTTTTACTATAATAAAAGTGCCATGTTTTTTTCCACATTTTTACCAGTTTTATACAACACCTTTTCTACAAATAGCCTACCATCGTTTAACTATGGACAGTGTAGTGAAACCCGAGTTAATTTGTGATTATATGGTTTAACTTCAATTGCAATTTTTAATTTTATTTGTAGCAAAAACCATGGCTAATTTGTTTGTGTGCGTTGGTGCTCTTATTTCAAGTCCATACTGCTTATTCCATTGTTTAAAATGGCTGAATGAATGTGCGGTAACTGCCTTATTTAATAAAGTTAAACATTTAAATAATTTTTAACAGTGTACACTGACAGTGCGACTGTTGAATATTCATATTTTGGCATTAGGCTACATACAGTGAAATGACGACAGAACATGACACAGAATAGTGACTAACATATTTAATACAGATAAATAAAGGCTCATTATGATCTTATTTATCGGATCTCACAAAGTGCGATTAGGCCACTATAGAGCACTGACACCCTGTGGTAAACAATCACGTATGATTACCAGACACCGCTTTCTCAAATCGGTTTATGTTGGATTAAAACTTAACTTTCCGTTGAGTTTGGAAAATTCTGTACACAGTAATCATCAGAATATGTTTTCTCCTGTCTCTGAAAATTTCCGAATTTGACATCATCCCGCGAACTCTCATTTTATTAGGCGTTTAAGTAAACTAGATTATACAGCGCATTGAAAATGTAAATACCCGGAAATAACTGAGCCGTAAGATTTCAAAACGGAAATGCGTCACGAGGCTCAGCGCAAGTATGTCCATTAACTGGCCTCAAAATGTTTTGACAACATGCCCCTTTCTCCCATATATTATATATAAAAAAGATCACGCAGTTTCTCGCTGAGTTCAATAGTCAGGACAAACAGGGCGAACGGAGAGGTCAAATTTTTATCTGCCACACAGCTCAGCTGGCTCCAGAGGCTTAAACTGTGATATTTATCCTAGAGGTCTTGAGGGAAGGGGGGAAAGTATGTGTAATTTCACGGTGTCTTCAGGGAAAATTTGATCCCTGCCGGGTGACAGGCTGATAAATAGCAACGAAGAAAACAGTGCCCTCCTGAAACAGAAAATAAGCTCTGCTTTCTGTTTGTATGAATCCTGAGGAGGACGGGAAGTCACCGCAGTCACAAACCACTGACTCCGTGAGTGCTGCCTATTCCTTTTGTCTTCTGCACCGGCGCTACGTGAACACGTATTCCCAATACTACATAGACCTGATTTCTTGCATAGAAGCTCGTTTTCCTGCTTCTATTTTAGGATTATGGGCCAAGGTGCCTTCTTGCCTGATATGTTTTTTAATCGTATTATTACATCATAGCCCCTGGCATGTTAACACTAATGTGAATCTATATGATATGTAAGAGATAGTTAAAATTATTGTATAATCTTACCTGCAAGGCCCCGCTAAGAAAAAATAATCCATTAAACGTTCAGGAAAATCTGCCTAGCAACAAGAAGACGACTACAGTGTAAAGTTTTTGTATACAACAGGCTAAAATTAATTTTCTTCCTAAACTCCTCTGAGGTCAAAAAATATATTATATAAAAAAATACATTTTTATGTTTCACACAGAAGATTTAATACTTTCTCTGAAAAAAAAAAAAAAGTATTAGAAAAAAACAGCCTTACTTCAGCAGCTAAATTATTTAAAATAAAACCAGCCCCAATTAATCTGACAAAGACTTATGTGATTCAGTACGATGTCCAAACAATTAGACTTTCCTGCCCATCACCTTCATTTTTAATGTGATTATTCTCACAAAGAGACGAAGGAGCCTCTTTAAGTACAAGAATATCTCATCTTCTTTGTGAAAAGGCAATTGTTGGCTTCCCTGTTAAAGTGAATTAGCTGAGGGAGTTTCATCTTTACAGAGTGAGGTGTAAATCTTTTATGCTCAAACTATGACAAAAAAGAGGCTCTCAGCAGCCTTACACAGTTCCTCTCTGAGTGTGTCAAGTGCTGCGCTTTAGGGAACAGTGCTGGGACTGACTTTATTTAGCCTGGGAGTAAGATGACAAATGTGATACACATGTAAGTTAATCATTCTAAGGCTTTAATAACAAATTTACTGTTGCATTATGATGGGTTACTGGACAGACAAAAATGTTAAATGTCAAAATGGTTGTCTCTTATTACAGAACCATTCAAAAAATGTTCCTCTCACAAATGCATTTAAAAGTGTAGTTACATGGATAATCATACCACCATAACGTGTAAGTCATAGCACAGTTCTCTTTTCTATGTCCATTGGGCTGTCCAGACTGCCAGAACCTGGAATTACAGATCAGATGTTCAGTGCTGCTTTGTGTGATATCAGATTCAATTATTAAATAATAATCTGCTAAATTCAGTGATTTCTCACTCAGAGGTCGGTGTGCTGCCATCAACCCATTTCCATCTGCCCTCCACACCAGTGTCAGTCAAACCAATCCAGAATGGATTATTACCAGAAATCTCCTTAACAAAATTCTGACAAGTTGGGAAAAAAAAGAAAACCACAGTAACAGTATATTTACAAATTTCAGTATTAATATATTTGTATTCAAATTCTACCTGACCTTTTCATATAGCAATAAACCACCACACACAGTATGTTTCACTCACTTGTTTTTCTCTGTTGTTTATGATGATCAGATCTGCTCCTCTCTGCATGCAGTATCTTCTGCTTTCAGCCCAGTTCTTCTTCACCGAGGAAATTAAGTAACATCCGGATCGGTAAAATTTCCATCCATCTGGTAACGCAATCGGATAAACTATTAGCTCTTATTTGTATTTCCGACAAAAATAAAAAAATAAAAAATCTTTCTATCACTAAATATTTGTGCAATTACCCATTCCATTAAAACACTTCAACAGTTCATGTTTCTCTTGAATTAACCCTTCATTTATTTGATTTAGGTTGGTCATGTTAGTTAGTAATTGGACATGCTCTTCTGTAAGGCTGGGAATTTTGATTAGTAGCTGGTCTCTCTCTTCTGTGAGGTTGGTGATCTTGGTTAGTAGCTGGTCTTTCTCTTCTGTGAAGTTGGTCATCTTGCTTAGTAGCTGGTTTCCCTCTTCTGTTAGGTTGGTGATCTTTGTTAGTAGCTGGTGTGTCTCTTCTGTGCAGTTTGTGTTGTTTGTATGGATGTGGACACACAGCACAATGACTGCAGTCAGCAGAAGAACACACAGCAGCACCAAACACACTACAGCTGCTCTGGAGCTTCTGATCTTCACTGAATCACTTCCTGAACAAAGATATGATGTGAAATGACTGAACGTGCAAACTGCAACGTTTTTAATCAAAGAAATGACTGTGATTACCTGTTTTCTGTAGTGGGTGGTGTGTGTCTGTCTCTGTCCTGAAGTCATGATCTCTCACACAATCTGCACTCTCATAGATAACCACCGTCATCTCCACTCTCTCAGACTCAGTCCTGATCAAATCGTCATAAACAGCATCAGACATTTCTGCTCTTTTAAAAGCCAGTCATGTTAATTTGCTAATGCTAATCATTGTTCTCTTCACATTGGCTGTTCTCATTCGGGTTTGGCATGAGGTGCTAAAACCTCATATGCTATATGTGATCTCTTACTGAAAGGTAGGAAGCCCGCCCATTTTTTTTTTTCGTTTTCTATTTTTTGACCAAATCAAGCTATACAATACCAGTCTTCTTATTTCTAATTGATTACTGTGCTTTTGCTCTCCTACTACAGCAATACAGTGAAGAGGGGACAGAAAATAACTGGAGAGAGAAGGGAATGAAACAGGGATTCTGTACCTCATAGTATCACATACTAAATACAGCAGTTTTGTTGCACAGTCATACATTTGCACATCACTGCCGTGAAGCTAAATCTGCTATTTGATTCTGTTTTTAACACCTATATATTAAAACAACAGTATGAAACTGCACTGATGTTTGACACCATGTGACATCCAAAAAAAATAAAAGTTTTTCTTAAATAATTTTTAAATGTTAAATGCAGTTAAAGGTAGTATGTTAATTAAAGGCACACTGTTTGAGCCTCCTGTGTTGACATCCTCAATGTTGCAGATAATGTAAAAATGTTACATACAAATAAAATGAGGTTCAGTCTGTGGTGACTGAGTCTAATGAAGTACCATTAACATACACAATCAGCCTAAAGGCTCTTGTACAGCAACTTACACCAATGTTGAATGTTGTTTCCTGTCCATGTTGCACTGTAAAAAAAAAAAAAAAAAAAAAAAAAACTTAAAAAAGTTGTTTCAACTTAAAAAAGTAAGTGTTCGTGCTGTCTTAAAATTTTAAGTATACTCAACTCAAATATCCACGTTTTCAGGTAATACAACTTAACATTTCATGTTGACCACACTAAAAAATTTAAGGCAGCATGAAGACATAAAAAACACTTAAAAACTTTTTTAAGTTGTTTTTTTACAGTGTGGTGGTTTGCTGATTCTATTTTAAACACCAGTTAAAACAGCAACATGAAACTGATGTGAAGTCAAAGTACGAGTCTCAAAAAAGTGACATTTGTGCCACTTTAACACTGTATAGCTGACATCTATCATGTTTATAACTTATTTTGATCAGCAATGATTTGATTGTAAAACATGAATATATAAGAGAAATTGTGTATTTCATGTTCTGTTGACCATTTATTTAATTGTTCTTTACCATTTTTAATCACCTTTATATTATTATTAGTGCTCTCAACTTGTTTGTATGGATGTGGACACAGCACTATGACTGCAGTCAGCAGAAGAACACACAGCAGCACTAAACACACTACAGCTGCTCTGGAGCTTCTGATCTTCACTGAATCACTTCCTAAACACCACAGACATGATGTTAAATAACTGAACTTGCATTATTCAGTGTTTTATAGAAATGAATGTAATCACCTGTGTGCTGAAGTGATTGGTGTGTGTTTGTCTTTGTCCTGTCATGATCTTTCACACAATCTGCACTCTCATAGATGACCACCGTCATCTCCACTCTCTGTTTCCTTAGTCTCAGTCCTGATCACATCATCAAAAATATCATCACACATTTCTGCTCAATCACAGTCATACACTAGCTGTGCTAATGTTGAAAAATTTACTGTGTTCATTTCTATACTACTTAGCTGCTCTTCTCCTGTCTACTTTCATCCCCAGTTAGATTGAAACAGCTAAACAGAAGTGATTCAAGGTTAAAGTTTAAATTATGGTTGCAGAGAGAGCTCAGCGTGCTGCTAATGAAAAACACATGCAAACACAAACATCCTGATCATACAATTCCTTAGCTTTTTTTGAAGTTATAAGCTGACGAAATACACAATTAACTGTGAAATGTTATTATTACATTGTATAACTGTGAAACTGTGTAAGCTCGCTAACTTTCTTTTACAACTTCCCTTATGAAAATTGACCACATGTTTTGCTATAAATGGAACCAAAAAACCATGGTTAGTAAAGTTAAACCATGGTAACCACAAATGCTGCACAAACCACAGTTTGACCATGGTATTTGTACAACTTTATCAAAACGTGTCAGCATACTACAATATAACAGGTTTAATAACTTTTTCTTTAACACAATTTTAACAAAAAGAACAATACATTTAAATATAACAAAGCAATACACAAAACATGTAGAAAGTAAACAAACGTTTCAGACTGATTAAAGTGCAAAATAATTAAGAACAACAGGTAAGACTTTACAATAAGGTTTCATTAGTCAACTTTAGTTAATGCATTAACATTAACAATGAGCAATAGCTACATTTGTTATTGCTACAGAAGTTATTATTCTTGGTGTAAAAAATGTCAGCTTGGGTTAATTAAATAATACAGTTATACCTCTTGATATTAACAACATGTAATTAAATATTAATATTAACTAACATTATTATGTTTAGAAATTTTTTTTACTGGCAGTTTATGTTAAATAATGAATGAATACACTGATGTTGCTGGTGTGTGTTTGTCTCAGTCCTGACGTCATGATTCAATAAGGTCTGGCTGCAGACATGCACCTGCACTCTCAAACACCTGCACTCTCAGACTCCTGCACTTCTGCAAGTGAGGTCATTTGCAGTCTGTTTTATTTTTTACTTTATTTTATATATTTATTATTTTTTTAAATGAATCTCTCAACATTTTACAACAGTAGCCACATGGTGAAGACAAGAAAAAATAAACTAAATTACAATGTCACTCGCAATCACCATTTGCACTCTCAGCTACCTGCGACGTCACTTGCAATCCACACAAATCGTGCATGTTGCCAATAGAGACAAGACGCTGTGGCCGTTAAACAATTAAAACTAATTTAGCATAACGTACAGGGTCCTGCAAGTCATCTGTAGGAGATAAAAACAAAACCCGCAAATCCGTGGCCACAGAACAGCAGAATATGAACGAATATGAATATGAAGAAGAATATGAACAAGAGAATATGAAGTCTCTCGTTAAGTGTTTTCCTCCCATAGACAACCACTAACTTTTAATATGGCTTAATGTATTAAGATGCAATTAAAAGATCAAATTCGATATACAGTTTATTAATATAATGTACTGTATATGTAGGCTATATAGTGTTTTTCTTTGCAAAACGTGGCATAATGTGGCATAACGGATTAAGATGATAAAGACTAAACTCAATATGCTCCTATTCATTATTAAAACAACTACACACAAGCAGGTGAGCCCAGAATAAAGAATAATCTCTACAGCTCTTTTATGTAATTGTCTTTTGTTTATATTGGTTTTCTACGGGAGGAAAACGTCTATTTAACGCATTGTGTTCTGGGCTCATCTGCTTGGCTATACAGAGTTGGTCCTTTTAATATCACATAATGCCTTTCTTATGGCGCGTTCATATCTGCTGGTATATCGTTTGACAACAGTAAGGTTTATATTGAATTTGGTCTTTATCATCTTAGTCCGTTTTGCCACATTAAGCGTTTGCTGGGAAAGTATAAAAGTGAAAGTTTGCGTATTGTGTTCATGGCCATATGCTTGCCTTGAAGTACATTACACGGATCTTGTTTTTATCTCCTACAGATGACTTGCAGGACCCTGTACATTATGCTATAAAATTAGTTTTAATCGTTTAACGACCACAGCGTCTTGTCTCTATTGGCAACATGCACCATTTGTGTGGATTGCAAGTGACGTCGCAGGTAGCAGAGAGTGCACATCACTTCCGGAAGTGCAGTTGTCTGAGAGTGCACATTGTCATAAATATCATGAGACATTTCTGCTCAATTACAGTTATACACTAGCTGTGCTAATGTTGAATGATTTTCTTTAGTTTTTTTTTTTTTTTTTTTTACTACAGTTTTAGTTGCTATTCTTTCTGTTTTAATATGTTAGAATGAAACATCAGAACAGAGCTGATCAGAGGTCAAAGCTTGAAGTCTACAAGGATGTGATCCTCAAGTACAAGATCCTCAAGCTTCTATGCCACTTCAACACTTTATAGTGGCCATATATCTGGGCAGTTAAAATATTACATTAATGAACATTATTTTTTTTACAGGAAACTTAGATGTATAAGAGAAATTGTGTTTCATATGCTGTTGACCTTTTTTTTACATTTTGAACATAATTTTAGCTCAGCAGGCATCATACTTGCCAACTTTGTAAATGGTTATGAAGAAAAACTGGGTATCACACATTGGACTTTTACTTCATGCAGAACTCAACAAACTGAATTAAACACCTCACTGCAATATGTGTTCTACAATCGCCTCAAAATATGTTTATATCTGATATATGTTTGATATTCTCCAACTGGATGGAACCAAAGTCTGTGCAATATAGCCACACTATGCAATTTTCTGCGAAATCAACTCCAATTGCCCAAAATCTGCTTTCGGCAATTAGCATTGATTCTTGCAGACTACAAATTTAGAGCAAAAATCTGGGCAAAAGTTGTGTTGTGTATTCCAGCCTTAAGGTATTTCGCCTGAAAACAAGTCCAAGTCCAGGTTCAGATTTATTCATTAAACTTTAACAGTAGTTAAATGATTGAATTCAGACTATTTGTACACGTTTTTAATTAGCACGTCTTTCAATGATGCAAAATTCTCCCAAACCTTCAATACATTTGGTGTACACTTTATGTACATTAGTTTCTCTGTATGGCTGTTACGATCTGGTCGGTGAGCTGCGGACCGCTCACCACCAGATGTCACTCTCACCTTCTGTACACACTCAGACTGTTGCACTACACCCCAGACTCCATTTCCCATCAGCCACTGCTCTTATCATTCGCACCAATCACGGACTGTATAAAAGCCCCGGTCTTCCAGTCACTCACCGCCGAGTATTGAACTGTTTCACATTCATACAAAGCGTTTCCCTGTGTCTAGTTTTTCTTGTTTTGCCCTGTTGTCTAGTTTAGTCTGTCTATCTGCCTGCCTACCGGATCTATCGCCTGTCTGACCATTCTCCTGCCTAGCCCTCGTACGGATAACGTTTGCCGCTGGACTGACCCTCGCTCGCTTAAGGACTACTCTTCGTCTTACCGTCTATGTACCCGTCTGCTGTTGTTTGACCCTGCCTGCCTTTGACCATGACTATGTCTCGTCAATATAATAAAAGTTTGCACATGGATCCACTTGTCTCCCGCCCGTTCGTTACAGAGTCACGTCTTGTCTGACCGCCCAGAGTCCCGTCACGTCTCGTCTACCTGTCCAGAACCTCACCACGTCTCGTCTGACCGCCCAGAGTCAAGTAACGTCTCATCTGACAGCCCAGAGTCGAGTCACACGCAGCCTGACCTTCCAGAGTCTCGTCAGGTCAAGTCTGCCATCCCAAGGTCACGGCCCGTCATGATGGCCAACGTGCTGGACCCGCCACTGGTGTCGGTGCGGTCAGTCAGCCTCCCAGTAGTATTAGCGCATTCTAAACCCACCAGCAAAGAGACCCTGCCACCCGCCGCTGCTCTTCCCTTAATGGCAGTTGCCATGTGGTGTGTGTGGGCTGCACACTGTGCTCCTGAGGTCACGCCCGTTCCCAAGTCAGCTCCTGAGGTCACGCCTGTTCTCAAGTCAGCTCCTGAGGTCACGCCTGTTCCCAAGTCAGCCTCTGAGCTCCCGTCTGATCACAAGCTTGCGCCAGAGCTCCCGTCTGATCACAAGCCTGCTCCAGAGCTCCCGTCTGATCACAAGCCTGCTTCAGAGGTCCCGTCTGGTCTCAAGTCTGCTCCAGAGGCCTTCCCCATCGGAGAAGCTGCGCCAGTGCCTCCAGAGGTGTCGGCACTTGCCGTAGAACCTCTTATGGAGGGGGCGTTAACCACCAAACTCTCTACTTCTCCTCTCATTCTGTCTGCCTCCTCTGTCACTGTTCTCCCCAGGTCCCAGTCCATGACGCAGCCTCCTGTTCCGCTCCAGAGGGTGGCTGCGCCTCCTGTCCCGCCCCGGAGGGCGACTGCGCCCCCTGTTCCGCCCCGGAGGGCTGCGGTACCTCCTGCTCTGCCTCCTGTCCCGCCCTGGAGGACCGTTCCGCCTCCTGCTCTGCCCCGGAGGGCCGCTCCGCCTACTGCGGCGCCTTCTGCTCAGCCTCCGGCTCCGCCTTGGAGAGCTCTAGCGTCACCTGCTCTGCGTCCAGCTCCGCCCTGGAGGGCTCCTGGGCCTCCTGCTCTGCCTCCGGCTCCGCCCTGGAGGGCTCCTGTGCCCTCTGCTCCGCCTCCGGCACCTCCCTGGAGGGCTCCTGTGCCTTCTGCACCACCTCCAGCCCTTGCCCTGTCTCACCCCCGCCCCACCGCTCCCCTGGACTATGGTTCGTTTGTAGCGTCTGGAAGCCGCTCTTTGGGGGGGGGCTATGTTACTATCTGGTCGGTGAGCTGCGGACCGCTCACCACCAGATGTCACTCTCACCTTCTGTACACACTCAGACTGTTGCACTACACCCCAGACTCCATTTCCCATCAGCCACTGCTCTTATCATTCGCACCAATCACGGACTGTATAAAAGCCCCGGTCTTCCAGTCACTCACCGCCGAGTATTGAACTGTTTCACATTCATACAAAGCGTTTCCCTGTGTCTAGTTTTTCTTGTTTTGCCCTGTTGTCTAGTTTAGTCTGTCTATCTGCCTGCCTACCGGATCTATCGCCTGTCTGACCATTCTCCTGCCTAGCCCTCGTACGGATAACGTTTGCCGCTGGACTGACCCTCGCTCGCTTAAGGACTACTCTTCGTCTTACCGTCTATGTACCCGTCTGCTGTTGTTTGACCCTGCCTGCCTTTGACCATGACTATGTCTCGTCAATATAATAAAAGTTTGCACATGGATCCACTTGTCTCCCGCCCGTTCGTTACAATGGCGTTCCCTTGCGTTGTACTGTACTGTATATTTTGCATGTTGCATTGCACCCCTGCACAAACACATGTTTGAACCCACTCTAAAAATTCAGCTATAGTCCTGAAAATTTAAGGGAGTGATTTTGGTTTCATAACTAAGCTTTGTGTGAACGCAGCTATCAGATGAAAACACAGCAGCTGCAAACTCAATTTTGCTTCTGTTCGTCCTGTATATTTATTCATATTAAAGCTGTTCTGAAGGTCGTCATCACTAATGGCACATGTGTCTTCAATTCTTGACATGCTAATCAGAGTTTTACTATTTATAAAACAGAATCCCCAATGTACATATATATTTGATATTAGAAACACTTTTAATTGCTTAATGGCAGTTACATGACTCAGAGTAAGATGGCAGGAATTACAAATGTGTATGTTAAGCACTTCAATGCTTTAATAGTAAAAAAATAATCTACAATATAATGAATAACTAGTCAAAAATCCTAAATGACAAAATGATTCTTTCTTTAAGTGATTAAGCATTACATATACAACTATTTCAACATTTTCTTCTCACAGATCCATTTAAAATCATTGTTACATGGATAGTCATGCCACCCTGATGAATAAGACACAGCGCAATTCTCATTTATGTTTCCATCGGGCTGTCCAGACGTCCAAAACCTGCATTAACAAATCAGCATTAGATGTTCAGTGCTGCTTTCTGTGTGATATGATACTGACTTTGAGAATCATTTATTAAACAACAATCCCTTAAATTCAGTGTTTTCTCACCCAGAGGTCAGTGTGCTGCCACCAACCCATTTCCATACGCCCTCCACATCAATGTCAGTCAGTCCAATCCAGACTCTAGCACTACCTGCCATTTTGTCAACAAAATTCTAAAAAACATTTGTATCAAAATTGACAAATTTAAGGTGATCTCTTCTTACGTAGTACAAAACATCACACACACACATTGGTTTCCATGTTTTATGGAGACATTTCATAGGCGTAATGATTGTTATACTGTGCAAACAGTATTTTACCTCTACTCATATGCCAATATACAGGTATTACCAGACACACATACACTCGTCTATCACTCACTTGTTCCTCTCTGTTGTTTATGATGATCAGATCTGCTCCTTTTTCTGTACAGTATCTTCTGCTCTCAGTCCAGCTCTTCCTCTCAGATGAAATGTTGTAAAAACTAAAGTTATAGTATAACCATCCATCTGTAAACACAAACAGTTCAAATATTAGCTGTTTATCCATATTCACACAAATATAAATGTAATAATAATAATAATAATAATAATAATTACACAACCTATTTTTTTATAATTTAATAATATAGTTTTTCCTTCTAAATACTGAATGTTTGTATAGTGCCATTCATGATTACCCATTCCATCAAAACACTTCAACAGTTCATTTTTCTCTTGATTTAAGTAGTAAATGTGGTAACGCTTTAGATTACAACCCGCAAAGAACTACGTAAGTAAACTGAATTTACGGTGTATGTTTCTGTAATTATAGTGTACCTATAAAGAACGTACATGTAGGTATAAGGGAACAAAATGTTATATTTGGGTAATAAAGGGATAACAAACCAGATATTCAACCTGCAAAGAACTACATAAGTATACTGAATTTACGGTGTATGTTTCTGTAATTATAGTGTACCTATTAAAGAACGTACATGTAGGTATAAGGGACCAATATGTTACGTTTTGGTAATAGAGAGTAACAACCAGATATACAACCTGCAAAGAACTGCGTAAGTAAACTAAAGTTACGGTCAATGTTTCGTATTTATATTGTACCTACGTGTAAGTATAAGGGAACAATAGGTTACGTTTGGGTAATAAGGGGGTAGCAAACAGCTATGCAAATAATTTATAATGGATTAATTTAAAAAAAACTTAACAGGTACCTGTTCTATTAAATCGTAAGTTTGGTGTATCTATACGTAAGCTTTTTAAAATTACTGGGAAATTGTACTCTTGTTCCATGTAGTTACAGGGTAATTGTGCCCTCTGCGGGCTGTAAATTAAAGTGGCGATTGTTCCCCTCTTGTTCAACGAAGTTACAGGGTTGGTACATATAACAACGCGACGTAAAATGTGGTTCTACAAAATGTACATTTATTTACATTTTTACAAACATTAAATGTACAATACTGACATATTTACATCATCTAAACATTTAACGTTTACTTAATATGAAATTATAACATTTCATTCTGTTCTGTGTGATTTCTGTTGCCAGCTCGTTTCCAAGAATAGGTCTACATAATGTTATCATGACTACACGTTAAACCCTTAAAATAAATAATATTTCTGCAATCGTTTAATCATTCATGTAATATTAACTTCGTTTGCCGTGGTGGAACACAAAGGCGTTTTCTCTAACATGTTGTGACTAACAATAGAACCATAAAATACACCGAACACGCATCATAATTACAAATTAAACCATTTTATTTGTGTGCTGTAACCCAGATCTTGAGAATCCATACGATTTGCGAGGACCAGAACCAAATTCAAGGCTTTGTCCGGCGATCTTCATCTCCATCTCTAGCAGCGAGTCCAGCAGCAACAGCCATAAACCCGTGCTAAAGTGCATTTGCGACAGGAAAATCGGACGTTCATTGGCTCTCGCCTGCATTCGTCACAAATCAGCATTAGATTACGACATGCCGTGTTTCTGGTGAGATGTGTTGGAATGACGCGCGGGCGCCTTCGAGGAGTGGATAAGGACAATAATCTGGATAATATTTTCAGCGATTAACAGTTTAAATTCTGCTCTCATCCTACTGCACCTCAAACCTACTGTATTCCGCCAGAGAGGACTGCGGCTGCAAACGCATCGTTATTTGGATTACTTTTTGTATGGCTGTTGACATTTTTGCAATAAATAAATGATTGTGATTGCACTTTCCTGTTTTTTATATTTTTATTACTGTTCAGTCATAGTTAACGTTAGGTTTAGAGGTAGAAGTGGGATTAGCGACTATAAAAAATATTTTTAGATATATTTTCAGATTGTGTGTTTATGTATTGTACCTACCCTGTAACTTCGTTGAACAAGAGGGGAACAATCGCCACTTTAATTTACAACCCGCAGAGGGCACAATTACCCTGTAACTACATGGAACAAGAGTATAATTTCCCAGTAATTTTAAAAAGCTTACGTATAGATACACCAAACTTACGATTTAATAGAACAGGTACCTGTTAAGTTTTTTTTAAATTAATCCATTATAAATTATTTGTATATCTGTTTTCTACCCCGTTATTACCCAAACGTAACATATTGCTCCCTTATACTTACACGTAGGTACAATATAAATACGAAACATACAGTGTAACTTCCGTTTACTTGCGCAGTTCTTTGCAGGTTGTATATCTGGTTTGTTATCCCCTTATTACCCAAATATAACATATTGGTCCCTTATACCTACATGTACGTTCTTTATAGGTACACTATAATTACAGAAACATACACCGTAAATTCAGTTTACTTACGTAGTTCTTTGCGGGTTGTAATCTAAAGCGTTACCGTAAATGTAGTTAGTGGTAGTTAGTAGCTGGTCTCTCTCATCTGTGAAGTTGGTAGTGTTGTTTAATAACAGGTTTCTCTCATCTGTGAAGTTGGTAGTGTTGGTTAATAGCAGGTTTCGGTCTTCTGTGAAGTTTGTATCACTGGTTAGTAGCTGTTTTGTCTCTTCTGTGCAGTTTGTGTTGTTTGCATGGATGTGGACACACTGCACTATAACTGCAGTCAGCAGAAGAACACACAGCAGCACCAAACACACTACAGCTGCTCTGGAGCTTCTGATCCTCACACAATCACTTCCTGAACAACATAGACATGATGTTAAATGACTGAACATGTGCAAACATCAACATTTAAAGCAAAGAAATGACTGTGATTACCTGTTTGCTGTAGTGGTTGGTGTGTGTTTGTCTCTGTCCTGAAGTCATGATCTCTCACACAATCTGTACTCTCATAGATAACCACCGTCATCTCCACTCTCTCAGACTCAGTCCTGATTGCGTCATCATAAACAGCATCAGACATTTCTTCTCTATTAAAGGCCAGTAATATTAATTTGTGCTAATACTGATCATTGTTCTCTTCACATTGACTGTTCTTCTCTGCTTTCAGTTCGCAGTCAGGTTTGGCATGAGGTGCTAATAGCTCACATACGTGTGTGGTCTCATGTTGAAAGGTCCGCCCATTTTTCCTGTTCTTTATTTTTTGACCAGCTCAAGCTATACAATACCAGTCTTTCCTTTCTAATTGATGCTGCAGACCATTTAAAAATGTTACATACACATAAAATGACAGTTTTTGCTCAGAACAAACCAGTTCCAGGTTCAGTCTGTGGTGACTGAGTCTAATGAAATATCATTAATGTGGACAATCAGCCTAATGGCTCTTGTATAGCGACATATACTAATGTTGAATGTGTTTCCTGAGTCAGTTCTTGTCCATGTTGGTGGTTTGCTGATTCTATTTTAAACACCAGTTAGAACAGCAACATGAAACTGATGTGAAGTCAAAGTGTGAATCTCAAAGTGAGAGTCGTGTCACTTTAACTCTACATAAAGGGCATGTGTCTGGGTAGCTGACATATAACATGTTTAAAAACGTATTATGAATCTATAAGAGAAATTGTGTATTTCTTGTTCTGTTTTCACTATTTTTAATGACCTTTATATTATTATTAGTTCTGTCAACTGATTTAAAATAAATAAATTATCGCATAGTTTTTCTGTAATTAACCACAACCACACCTTTTAACACTTATTAAGACTTAATAAGCTTAATGAAATAACACTTAATGAGCACTTAATAAAATGTAATCACTAATGGCATGTGTGTGCCTTTATTTCATGAAATATAAACAAAGTTTCACTATTTATAAGTGTAATAATCTACTGTATATTTAAAGGGGTCCTATTATCCTTTTTTTACTTTTTGAATTTTAGTCAGTGTGTGGTCTGTTTGGACATATAAAAGATCTACAAAGTTACAAATCTCAAAGTCCACTCCAAAGGGAGATATTTTGTTTGTAAAAAAAAAAAAAAAAAAAAAAAAAAAAAAATCCCTTTTCAAGAACTACAACGAATGGCTCCTTTGGACTACAGCTGTACTGTTGTTTTTCAGGTCTTATTATGTCACAACACGACCCATTAGAATATCACTAAAATAAATCCCGCCTACGGAAATTCGAATGTTTGGGGGGTTGGTAGGGACGAGGTGGGGGATTAGCCTAACCTTAGCTATGCAGCGCAGAGAGACGCTTCTGGGACACTTCAACAAGCCGTGGCACGGCTGGTATAAACACAAGCATTGACTAGAGTGGCGATTAGCTCCGGTGGCCATGTCAGAGCTGTAATGTGCCGATGCTTTTTGAATAGCTAAGGAAATGTAAGCATTGTAATTACTAACTTACAATGTTTTTATTCAACTGTTGTCATGTTAAATACAAATTAAGTCATTAAAAACATTGGCTGCTTTTAGCCTTATGCTAAATTAGCACGATAATATCATGTATCGGTGATCTTGCAGGGACCTCTGGAGCAGACTTGTGAACAGACGTGATCTCTGGGGCAGACTTGGTGACAGACGAGACCTCTGGAGCGTAGTGTGCGGCCCACATACTGAGAATGGTGATCGCCATCACACTGGTAGACATAACGTGACTAGGCTCTGGGAGGCCAGACGAGACCTCTGGCACAAACTTGGTGATAGACGACACCTCTGGAGCAGACCTGGTGACAGACGGGATCTCTGGAGCGTAGTGTGCGGTCCACATACTTAGAATGGTGATCGCCAACACACTGGCAGACATGACGTGACTAGGCTCTGGGAGGTCAGACGAGATTTGACTTGACTCTTGACGATCCGACAGGTCTGGACTGACAGTAGAAATGTGACAGGGCTCTGGGCGGACAGACGAGACGTAACTTGGCTCTGGGCGGACAGACGAGATGTAACTTCGCTCTGGGCCGTCAGACGAGACGTGACTTGGTTTGTGAAGTTCGGCAGTGGCTCAAGGTAGCTGACATAACATGTTTAAAAACTTATTATGAATCTATAAGAGAAATTGTGTATTTCTTGTTCTGTTTTCACTATTTTTAATGACCTTTATATTATTATTAGTTCTGCCAACTGATTTAAAATAAATAAATTATCACACAGTTTTTCTGTAATTAACCACAATCACACCTTTTAACACTTATTAAGACTTAATAAGTTTAATAAAATAACACTTAATAAGCACTTAATAAAATGTAATCACTAATGGCATGTGTGTGCCTTCATTTCATGACATATAAACTTATATAAAAAGTTTCACTATTTATAAGAGTAATAATCTACTGTATATTTAAAGGGGTCCTATTATGCTTTTTCACTTTTTGAATTTTAGTCCATGTGTGGTGTGTCTGTTTGGACATATAAAAGATCTACAAAGTTACAAATCTCAAAGTCCACTCCAAAGGGAGATATTTCATTTCAAAAAATCCCTTTTGAAGAACTACAACGAATGGCTCCTTTGGACTACAGCTGTACTGTTGTTTTTCTTATTATGTCACAACATGGCCCATTAGAATATCATTAAAATAAAGCCCGCCTATACGGAAATTTGAATGGTTGGGGGGTTGGTAGGGACAAGGTGGGAGATTAGCCTAACCTTAGCGATGCGACGCGGAGAGTCACTTCTGGGACACTTCAATGAGCTGTGGCACGGCTAGTATAAACACAAGCATTGACTACTAGAGTGGCGATTAGCTTCGGTGGTCGCGTCAGAGCTGTAACGTGTCAATGCTTTTTGAATAACTAAGGAAATGTAAGCATTATAATTAGTAACTTACAATGTTTTTATTCAACTGTTGTCATGTTAAATACAAATTAAGTCATATTAAAAACATTGTCTGGTTTTAGCCTTATGCAGGAGCTGGTTTTGGGCAATGAAACAAAGTATGTAAATATTTAAATAAATTAGCATGATAATATCATGTATCAGCGATCTTGCAGGCTGACGATAGGACCCAACACTACTGTAAAGTCAACTATACCTTAATATATCCTTAACTATTGTCAGGCATTCACCACAGCCACCTCCATCAGCCAAGTCACCTACAGCACCGCCCACACACCTGAATCTCATTACCACGCCCTATAAATAGACTCTCCTTGCAATTAGTCCTTGTCTGGTCTACCGTTCACTTCCCTTGCACTAGCTCCAGACCTCATGCTACTCAGATTCTCCGGTGTGTGCTTCAACTTCTCTGCTCTTCCCCTCGGACTGCTCAACAAACATCACAACAAGGACTGTCAGATAAGCTACTTAACTGCCATTACCTCCTGCACTCTGTTCATCTTGAAAACTGTTAATAAAACATTCCAGTTACTCTGCTTACTCCTGTCTCTGGTCTCATCCCTGTGCAAACGTGACAACTATAATGGAGCAGACCGAACTTGCTGCTTTGTCAAGGGGTGTGGCAGTACTGAAACACCGTCTAAGCTGTTCACCAACTCACTGGGATAGCTAACCAATCACAACACATTTGGTTTTTTGGAGGGTGGGCCTTCATGAAACCCGGAACTAATCGAGATATTTGTGCCAGGCTGGGGAGAAATCTATTGTAATAATGTAAATTATGTGAAAAATAATGCATTTTTTTAAACCACCAATCATGAGAGCATGTTTTAGTTCACCCCCAAAAGTCTGTAGTCTTCTTGTTAATGGCAGTTACAGGGCTGAGAACAAGATAACAAATATGACAAGTGAGTAAGTTAGTCACTTCAAAGCTTTATTAATAAAAAATTAGCCTACATATTTTGTTGCAAAAATGGTAAACAACAAAATGATTTTGCTCTTTAAGTGATTCTGGGTGTTTATGTTCAGAATAACTTTGCATTATATCTAATAAAATAATTTCAAAATATTTTCTCACAGATACATCTCAAAACTAAATGACAAGGATAGTCATTCCACCCTGATGAACGAGACACAACACAGTTCTCTCTTCCATTTCCATTGGGCTCTCCAGACTTCCAGAACCTAAAAACAGATCAGTATTAGATGTTCAGTGCTGCTTTTTGTGTGATATGATACTGACTGTGATAATCATTTACTACATAATAATCAGTTCAGTGATTTCTCACCCAGAGGTCGGTGTGCTGCCATCAACCCATTTCCATGTTCCCTCTACATCAGTGTCAGTGAGACCAATCCAGGATTCAGAAATACCATATTTGTTCATAATAAATTTCTGATAACATAACAATAACAAATTTGCATCATAAGTTGATCTCATCTCAGATCTCTCTCTCTCTCTCTCTGTCTCTCATACACACACACATGCACAAATAGTTCAAAAGTTTACATACTACACACTTGATTCTTAATACTGTTTTGTTACCTAAATGATCCACAGCTGTTTTTTTGTTTAGTAATAGTTCAAAAGGAAACACGGTGCATTCAGAATGGAAGAATTTGAAGAGCAGTACTAAATAAAAAAAAAACATGATATTTAGGCAAAATAAGAAAAATGTATACATTTTCATTCTATTCAAAAGTTTTCACCCCTTAATGCATCGTGTTTCCTTCTGGAGAATCAGTGAGCATTTGAACCTTCTGTAATAGTTGCATATGAGTTCTTCAGTTGTCCACGGTGTGAAAAGATGGATCTCAAAATCATACAGTCATTGTTGGAAAGGGTTCAAATACACTATAAAGCTGAAAAAACAAATAATTTGAAGGCCCGGAAGGATTTTTCTGAAGAACAACAGGCAGTTTTTAGTCAGTGTGTGGTGTGTATCTTTGGGCATAAAAAAGAGATCTACAAAGTCCACTCCAAAGGGATATATTTTGTTTTTAAAAATTCTCTTTTCAAGAACTACAACGAACATCTCCTTTGGACTACAGCATTTGTTTTCCACATGCAATGGTGTCACAATGCGGTCCATTAAAATATCATTAAAATAAATCCCACTTACGGAAATTCGAACTGATGGGGGGGTGGGGGATTAACCTAACTTTAGCAATGCAGCGCAGAGAACCACTTCAACGAGTACAAACACAAGCATTGATTAGAGTGGCCGCTTCAGAGCAGTAACGCGCCACAGACGTGTGCAGTGTGTGGTAAGAGATTTATTCATCATACAGTGTAGATAGCTTCACTTACAACACAAGTGTTTTTTGAAATGCATAAACTTGCACTAGAATAGGCTAGGCTAATCAGTGATGATGTTCTTTGATAATGTTAATGTTAGGCTGCTTTTAGTCTTATGCTGGAGCTGGTTTCGGGCAATGAAACTAAGTATGTAAAGTATTTAAATAAATTAGCACAATAATATCATGTATCGCAATCTCACAGACTGAGGATAGGACCCAGCACTACTGTAGCGTATTATTTACTGACCCTCCATGCATGACCCTCCTAGGTTTATATGACTTCCTTCTTTAAGATAAATGCAATCGGAGTTAACTTATATTACAAATTATGCTGCCACTCCCAAGCTTTAAAACGGCATAGATTTCTCTTCATCAGTCTAACTCAAGTCAATAAAGTGCGTCCATCCACAATAAAAAGTGCATCACACAGCTCCGTGAGCATAATAGGACCCCTTTAACTGTTCATGACAAACAAGGGACTCATGAACAGCTATCACTAAACAAAACAACAACAACAACAACAAAAAAAACAACAGGGTTAAACACATTTAAAACAGCAACATGAAACTGATGTGAAGTCTAAGTGTGAATCTCAAATAAAGTGACTGATAAAAATTATTTTGTGGTGAAGTAAATAATACAGAAAAACAAATGTCATTTCTACATGAAATAATTTAGTTCAGGCAAGAATTACAAAACAAAAGAGTAAATTCAATAGTATTACTCAATATAAGCTTATAGAATTTAAAGTTTGAATTTCTAAGTATATTTTACTTGGAATTGTTTGTTATTTTTACAAAGATTGTTTAAGTAAATATCAAAGTCATGATACTGTTGCTCCCAACATGCACTTGGGCATGAATAATTAATAAGGTAAATATTTTTCGCTGTTTTCAAGATGTATATACACTGTTTTATGGTTGCTTTTGTTGTTAGGTTTAGTAACTTGCTGTTTTGTGAGTGCATTATACTAAAAATGACCCATTTATACTCAAACATTCACTGATTGTACCGTTGTGTATGTGTATCATGTGCCAAGTATTGAGGCCACTGTGTTCATTTAGTTAGTAAATACACTGAGTCAACATATAACCTTGAAAAGAATAAGGTGCTGTCTACATGTACATATGTTGTGATTGTAAGTGAACCACATGCTTTAATAGCATGCTGTTTTCCAGTGCTACTTTGATTGAGTAAATGTTATAAACCGTGACTGAGTGAAATGTACTTTAGTATTGCAGATTTAACTCAAAATAATTAAGTAGAAAATACTCATCAAACTCTAACTGGCTACATTAAATTTACTTATTTCCTTTGCTAATTTTACCTAACTTAGTTAAGTGTATTTGTACCCTTTTCAACAATGACAGTGCTTTAAGAATTGAGGAATTTGAAGATCAGGGTATCTGAACTTATGTTGTCTTCTGGGAAACATGTAAGTATCTTCTGAAGGGCAGTACTACATTAAAAAAAATAAAATAACAAATGATATTTAGATAAAATAAGAAAAAATTTACACATCTTCATTTTGTTCAAAAGTTTACAACCCCATGCATTGTTTTTCATTCTGGAGCATCAGTGAGCATTTAAACCTTCTGTAATAGTTGCATACGAGTCTCTCAGTTGTCCTCAGTGTGAAAGGATGGATCTCAAAATCATACAGTCATTGCTGGAAGGGTTCAAAACACACAAACACAAAACACAAAAATGCTAAAAAAACAAAAACAAAACAAAAAAAATTCTGAAGAACAGCGGGCAGTTTAACAGTTCCGGACAAATAAGGGACTTATGAACAATTATACAATTTTTGGATCATTCAGGTAACAACACACTATTAAGAATCAAGTATATGCAATCTTTTGAACGGAACAACAACTATTTTCTCTTGTGCACTACATGTAAACATATTTTATGTGAAATATCTCATTCAGGTCAGTACTAAATAAAAAATAACATGCATTTTGTATAATCCCTCTTATTTTGACAAAATAATTAACATTTTGCAGATTCTGCAAGGTGTACAGTATGTAAACTTTTGACCTCAACTGTATGTTGGGTTTCCATTGTTTAATATAATTTATAAGCCTTTTTCCTCATGGAGACCAAAAATGTCCCCATGAGATCACAAAAGTTGTGTATTACTATCCTTTTGTCCCCACAACATACCGGGACCACACACACACACACACACTTGCTCATCTTCATTGTTTATGATGATCAGATCTGCTCCTCTCTCTGTACAGTATCTTCTGCTCTCAGTCCAGCTCTTTCACTCATCTTCAATCTGCAAACTGCAACGTTTTTTTTTTTTTTTTTTTTAAGAAATTAATGTGATTACCTGTTTGCCGTAATGGTTGGTTTGCCTTAAAGTCATGATCTCTTGCACAGTCTGCACTCTCATAGATGTCCACAAATATCTCCACTCTCTCTCTCTTTATTCCATCAGACTCAATCCTGATCACATTGTCATAAATATCATGAGACATTTCTGCTCAATTGCAGTCATACATTAGCTGTGCTTTATGATTTTCCTGTGTTGTTCTCTTTAAAATTTTGGCTGTTTTTCTCTCTGCCTTATTTAGTTAAAATGAAACCACAAAACAGAACTGATCAGAGGTTAAAGCTTGATGTCTACAAGGATGTGATCCTCAAGTGCAAGATCCTCAAGCTTCAACGCCACGTTAAACAGTTTATAGTGGCCATATCTAAATAGTTGAAATATTACATCAATATACTTTTTTTCTTCAACATACTGTACTGTATATTTTGCATTGCACCCTTGCACAAACACAGGTTAAGTGAATGTGCTCTAAAATGTAGCTGTAGTCCTGAAAATTTAAGGGAGTGACTTCGATTTCATAACTGAAATTTGTGTGAACGCAGCCATCAAATGAAAAAACAGCAGCTCCAAACTCACTTTTGCTTCTGTTGGTCCTGTATATTTATTCATATTCATATAAATGCTGCTCTGAAGGACATTATCACTAATGGTACATGTGTCTTTAATTCCTAACATGCTAATCAGAGTTTTAATATTTATAAGAAAAAATGGTCAATGTGCATGCATATTTGACATTAGAAACACTTTTTTAATTGCTTAATGGCAGTTACATGACTCAGAGTAAGAAGGCAGGTTTTAGAAATGTGTATGTTAGCCACTTCAAAGCTTTAATAGTAAAAAATAGTCTACAATATAATGAATGTTAGTGATTAAGCTTTACATATAAAACTATTTTAAAATTTTCTTCTCACAGATCCATTGAAAAGCTTTGTTACATGGATAGTCATACCACCCCGATGGATAAGACACAGTGCAATTCTCACTTTTTTTTCCATTGGGTTCTCCAGACTTCCACAACCTGCATTAACAGATCAGCATTAGATGTTCAGTGCTGCTTTCTGTGTAATATGATAATGACTTTGAGAATCATTTATTAAACAATAATCCCTTAAATTCAGTGATTTCTCACCCAGCGGTCAGTGTGCTGCCATCAACCCATTTCCATAAGCCATCCTCATCAATGTCAGTCAATCCAATCCAGACACCAGCACTACCTGCCATTTTGTCAACAAAATTCTGAAAAACATTTGTATCAAAATTGACAAATTTAAGGTGATCTCTTCTTACGTAGTAAAAAAAAAACAAAAAAAACACCACACACACATGCTGGTTTCCATGTTTTATAGAGACATTTCATAGGCGTAATGATTGTTATACTGTGCAAACAGTATTTTACCTCTTCTCATATACCAATATACAGGTATTACCAGACACACATACACTCGTCTATCACTCACTTGTTCCTCTCTGTTGTTTATGATGATCAGATCTGCTCCTTTTTCTGTACAGTATCTTCTGCTCTCAGTCCAGCTCTTCCTCTCAGATGAAATGTTGTAAAAACTAAAGTTGTAGTATAACCATCCATCTGTAAACACAAACAGTTCAAATATTAGCTGTTTATCCATATTCACACAAATGTAAATGTAAAAATAATAATAATAATTACACAACCTATTTTTTTTTAAATAATTTAATCATATAGTTTATCCTTTCAAATACTGAATGTTTGTATAGTGCCATTCATGATTACCCATTCCATCAAAACACTTCCACAGTTCATTTTTCTCTTGATTTAACTGTTTGTTTAATAGAATAAGGCTGCTGTTGGTAGTTAGTAGCTGATCTCTCTTATCTGTGAAGTTGGTAGTGTTGTTTAATAACAGGTTTCTCTCATCTGTGAAGTTGGTAGTGTTGGTTAATAGCAGGTTTCGGTCTTCTGTGAAGTTTGTATCACTGGTTAATAGCTGTTTTGTCTCTTCTGTGCAGTTTGTGTTGTTTGTATGGATGTGGACACACAGCACTATGACTGCAGTCAGCAGAAGAACACACAGCAGCACCAAACACACTACAGCTGCTCTGGAGTTTATGATCTTCACACAATCACTTCCTGAACAACATAGACATGATGTTAAATGACTGAACATGTGCAAACTGCAACATTTTTATCAAAGAAATGAATGTGATTACCTGTTTGCTGTAGTGGTTGGTGTGTGTTTGTCTCTGTTCTGAAGTCATGATCTCTCGCACAGTCTGCACTCTCATAGATAGCCACCATCATCTCCACTCTCTCAGACTCAGTCCTGATCACTTCATCATAAACAGCATCAGACATTTCTTCTTTATTAAAGGCCAGTAATATTAATTTGTGTTAATGCTAATCATTGTTCTCTTCACATTGACTGTTCTTCTCTGCTTTCAGTTCTCAGTCAGGTTTGGCATGAGGCGCTAAAAGCTCACATACGTCTGTGGTCTCATATTGAAAGGTCCGCCCATTTTTCCTGTTCTTTATTTTTTGAGCAGCTCAAGCTATACAATACTAGTCTTTTTATTTCTAATTGATTTATGTGCTTTTGCTTTCTTACTACAGAGATACAGTGAAGAGGTGAATGATTCTGTTCCTCATAGTGTCACATACTACATAAAGTACTGCAGTTTTGTTGCGCAGTCATACATTTGCACATCATTGCACAGCAAATAAAGCTGCTATTTGTTCCTGTTTTTAACACCTGTATTAAAACAACAGAATGAAACTGCTTGAAACAAGAAACAAGGTTTGACACCATGTGACATCGAACTCTTTAGTGCCAAAAAAAGTTTGTCAGTTGTCTGTTCTCGCGAGAAAAGTGACTTTCCTCTGTGCTTCCGCATCACTTCTCACAGAAACTTTAGAAGAGATGCTTTAAAAGATCTCTAAAATAATTTTTGAATATTACATGCAGCTAAAGCTTAACTGAAGGCATGCTATTTGAGCTTCCTGAGTTTTTGCTCAGAATTAACCAATATGTAAAACAGGTTCCAGGTTCAGTCTGTGGTGATTGAGTCTATTGAAATATCATTAACATGTATAGCAACATATACTAATGTTGAATGTTTCCTGAGTCGTTTCCTGTCCATGTTGGTGGTTTGCTGATTCTATTTTAAACACCAGCTAAAACAGCAACATGAAACTGATGTGAAGTCAAAGTGTGAATCTCAAAGTGACAGTCGTGCCACTTTAACTCTACATAGAGGGCATGTATTTGGGTAGCTGACATATAACATGTTTAAAAACTTATTTTTATCAACAAAGTTTGTCGGTAAAACATGAATCTATAAGAGAAATTGTGTATTTCTTGTTCTGTTTTCACTATTTTTAATGACCTTTATATTATTATTAGTTCTGCCAACTGATTTAAAATAAATAAATAACCGCACAGTTTTTCTGTAATTAACCACAGTCACACCTTTTAACACTTGTCATGACTTAATAAGCTTAATAAAATAACACTTAATAAGCACTTAATAAAATGTAATCACTAATGGCATGTGTGTGCCTTCATTTCATGACATGACAAAGTTTCACTATTTATAAGTGTAATAATCTACTGTATATTTAAATGGGTCCTATTATGCTTTTTCACTTTTTGAATTTTAGTCAGTGTGTGGTGTGTCTGTTTGGGCATAAAATATCTACAACGTTACAAATCTCAAAGTCCACTCCAAAGGGAGATATTACGTTAGTTAAAAAAATCAGTTTTCAAGAACTACAATGAATGGACTATAGCTGTACTGTTGTTTTCCAGGTCTTATTATGTCACAACACTGCCCATTAGAATATCATTAAAATAAATCCCGCCTACGGAAATACGAATGGTTGGGGTGTTGGTAGGGACGAGGTGGGGGATTAGCCTAACCTTAGCGATGCAACGCAGAGAGTCACTTCTGAGATGCTTCAATGAGCTGTGGCACGGCTAGTATAAACACAGGCTTGGATTAGAGTGGCCGCGATCAGTTCCGGTGCCGCAGGCGTGTGCAGTGTGTGGTAAGAGATTTATTCATCATACAGTGTAGACAACTTCTCTTATAACGCAAGTGTTTTTTAAAATGCATGAACTTGCACTGGACTAGGCTAGGCTAATCAGTGATGATGTTCTTTGATAATGTTATTGTTCTTTGCTCCTTTTCTGTAGCTGCTTTTTGAATAACTAAGGAAGCATTATAATTAGTAACTTGCAATGTTTTTATTCAATTGTTGTCATGTTAAATATAAATTCATATAAAGTCATATTAAAAATATTTGGCTGCTTTTAGCCTTATGCTGGAGCTGGTTTTAGGCAATGAAACTAAGTATGTAAATATTTAAATAAATTCGCATGATAATGTAATGTATTGGCGATCTCGCAGGCTGATGATAGGACCCAACGCTACTGTAGCGTCAGCTATACCTTAGTATATCCATAACTATAACAGAGCAGATGGAACTTGCTGCTTTGTCAAGGGGCGTGGCAGTACTGAAACACTGTCTAAGCTGTTCACCAATCACAATGCACTGGGACAGCTAACCAATCACAACACATTTGGTTTTTCGGAAGGTGGGCCTTCGTGAAACCCAGAACTAATCAAGCCATTTGTGCCAGGCTGGGGAGAAAGCTATTGTAATAATGTAAATTATGTGAAAAATAGTGTGTTTTTCGAAGCATATACACCCCCAAAACAAAAATAAGTCTTAGCATAGTAGGACCCCTTCACTGCTAGTTGTGATGAAGAGTCGGAGGCAGTCGGATCCATTTGCAGGCAGTTTATTCGTAAACAGACAGGCGTGGTCAAGATAACAACAAACAGTACAACGGAGGGTAGGCAGAACTCAGGTCGATATACAGGCAGAAGGGCAGGGCAGGCGGCAGGAATCATAACAGAGTAAACAGTCCAGGTAGAAAACAAGAAATCAAACACGATAGAAATAACGCTCGGTAGCCAGGGCAAACAAGACTTCGCGATCTCCCTGATCGATCCGCTGGTTTATAAAGGGGAGATAACAAGCTACACCTGTAGCGATGATCAGTCCTAGGTACGTGAGTAAAAAGAGTCCGGGTAGGAACATTAGAACTCGGGCGAAGGTTCCCGCTGGTGACGGTCAGAGAGAGCCACTGAGGTGCGGCTCGTGACAGAGCCCCCCCCCCCCCCCGCGAGCGGCTCCCCGAAGCGAGACCCATTACGGCGCCGAGGTCGTCCGCAGGGTCTGGGGGCTGGTCTTTCCGGGTGATCCCGGTGAAAATCCTCAATGAGGGCTGGGTCCAGGATGTCCTGGGAGTTTACCCAGGACCTTTCCTTAGGCCCATATCCCTCCCAATCGATGAGATACTGAATTACCTGACCTCGGCGCCTGGAATCCAGGATCTCGTGGACCTGGTAAGCCTCTTCGCCGTTGATGATCAAGGGAGGGGCGTGGTTGGCCGCAACCTCATCCTGGTCCCTCTCTCCTTCCGGATCACCAGCGGGCTTGAGCAGGGAGACATGAAATTTAGGAGAAATGCGATAGTAGGTAGTTCTAAACGGTAAGATACTGGGGTAATTTGTTTAATGATTTTGAAGGGACCCACGTACCTAGGACTGAGCTTCTTGCAGGGTAGGCATAACCGAAGATCTCGGGTGGAGAGCAATGCCCATTGCCCGGGTTGGTAGACAGGATTAGGACGACGGTGGCGATCCGCTTGTTCGGTGGTTCGGCGGACGGCTCATCGTAGGTGCACATGAGCCGTGTTCCATGTTTCCTCGCTGCGGCGGAGCCAATGATCAACAGCTGGTAAATTGGTGGGTTCTCCTGACCAGGGGAATAGAGGGGGCTGATAGCCGAGGATACATTGAAAAGGAGTGAGTCCCGTGGCTGGCTTCCTGAGGGAATTCTGGGCGTACTCAGCCCAAATTACGTACTGACTCCAGTCCTGCTGGTTTTGGTGACAATAGGTCCGGAGGAAGCGAGTTAGCTCCTGGTTTAGCCTCTCTACTTGTCCGTTGGACTGAGGATGGTAACCAGAGGTCAGGCTTACATTGATATTCAAGTGCTTACAGAAGGCCTGCCAGACTCGGGATGTAAATTGCGGCCCTCTGTCAGAAACAATGTCGTCAGGGATGCCAAAGAAACAAAACACTTGAATCATCATAACCTCTGCCTTTTCCCAGGCTGTGGGTAGTTTGACCAGGGGAATGACTCTACAGGCCTTGGAGAACCTGTCGATGACTGTGAGGATGGTGGTGTAGTTGTTGGAGGATGGTAAATCTGTTATGAAATCTATGGCGAGGTGAGACCAGGGGCGCTGAGGAATGGGTAGAGGTTGTAACAGTCCTGCGGGTCGTTGGTGCGAAGTCTTGGTGATGTTGCAAGTGGGGCATTGGTTGACGAATTGTATGACGTCTTTATTGAGCGTGGACCACCAAAAGCGACTGGTGGTCAATTCGAGAGTGGCGGTAATACCAGGGTGCCCTGCACTAGGGGTATCATGAATCCAGTGAAGCAGGCGAGGACAGAGGGTTTCGGGTACATATACCCGATCAGGAGGGCATTTGACAGGAACGGGGTCCGTGACCTGGGCTTCCGTGATTTCTGTCATGATATCCCAGCGAATGGGTGCGACTATGAGAGTGGAAGGTATGATGGACTCAGGTGTGGTAGTTTGTAGATGAGTATCATATAGGCGTGAGAGTGCTTCTGCCTTTCCATTCTTGGAGCCCGGTCGATAGGTTATTCTAAAATTAAATCTAGCAAAGAAAAAAGACCATCTTGCCTGTCGAGAGTTCAGCCGTTTGGCCGAGCGGATATTCTCTAGATTTTGGTGGTCCTTAGCTCCCTCCAACCAGTGTCGCCACTCCTCTAATGCCGCCTTCAGGGCTAACAATTCACGGTCCCCAACATGATAATTGCGCTTCACGGGAGTCAACTTGCGTGAGAAGTAGGCACAAGGGAATAACTTCGGTGGGCTACTGTGGCTTTGCGAAAGGATGGCGCCTACCCCGCTTTTGGATGCGTCGACCTCCACCACGAATTTACGCTCGGGGTCTGGATGCCGAAGGATAGGAGCTGAAGTAAAGCGTTCTTTTAGGTTTTGGAAGGCTTGATTACTCTCAGGGGTCCAGTGGAGAATTTTAGGTCCTTTCCGGGTCATGGAGGTTAATGGTGCTGCGATCTGACTGAAATTTCTGATGAATCTCCTGTAGAAATTTGCGAAGCCCAGGAACCGTTGCAGGTCCTTGACAGTGTGGGGTTTGGGCCAGTTCACTACGGAGGACACCTTTTGGTTGTCCATGGTTACCCCCTCGGCACTGATCACGTATCCTAAGAAGGAAATCTTGGTCTGGTGGAACTCGCATTTGGGTAGTTTGGCATACAGTTTATTGGCTATGAGACGTTGTAGTACAGATCTGACATGGTTGATGTGGGTTTCAAGGTTCTCAGAAAAGATCAATATATCGTCGATATACACAATGACGTAATGGTGGAGCATGTCCCTAAAGACCTCATTGATGAAGGCTTGGAAGATTGACGGACTGTTGGATAATCCAAAAGGCATGACTAGGTACTCGTAGTGCCCGGTTGTGGTGGAGAAAGCCGTTTTCCATTCATCTCCCTCCATTATCCTGATGAGGTTGTACGCACTCCGGAGGTCTAACTTAGTGAAATACTTGGCCGAACGAAGTTGTTCCAGAGCAGAGGGTACTAATGGCAGGGGGTAACGGTATTTCACAGTTATATCGTCTAAGCTGCGGTAGTCAATGCATGGTCGAAGGCTGCCGTCCTTCTTTTTAACAAAGAAGAATCCGGCTGGGGCCGGCGAAGTAGAGGGTCGGATGAAGCCCTTGGCGAGTTCCTCCTCGATGTACTGTTTCATGGATTCGATCTCAGGTTGAGAGAGGGGAAACACCCGCCCCCTGGTGGGCATGGTTCCTGGCAGTAGTTCAATGGCACAATCATACAGTCGGTGAGGGGGTAGTTGGGTGGCTTTCTCCTTACTGAAAGCCTCCTGAAGGTCGTGATAAGGAGGTGGTAAAGTATCTGTGGATGGTTCCTCAGGTTTGTCCTGCTGGATGTGACGGGAGTTACGGGTTACCCTCTTGAGGCACTGATCTTGACAGTCCGGAGACCACTGAAGGATGTGTTTCTTGGTCCAGGAGATGACAGGATTATGTTTTTCTAGCCAAGGAAGGCAGAGGATGATGGGATGGTTAGGTGAGTGAATCGTGAACAGACGTAGTTTCTCAGTGTGTAGTGAGGTGGTTTGGAGTTCCAGTTCCTCTGTGATGGTTCGAACTCTCCCCGAGCCCAAGGGACGGCCATCTAGTGCTGCCACCGCCACACGGGACCCACATGCAACAAGAGGAAGATCACAGCTTTTAGCAAAAGATTCGTCAATAAAGTTTCCAGCAGCACCAGAGTCAATAAGAGCAGTAGTGCTTATATCACAGCCATTAAAACCTAGATTTACATTGATCTCAAAAGTTTCGAGGCGTGGAGTGACACTCTCCCGTGGGGGCTCATAGCGTGGTGGTCGAGTAGGACAGTTGGCCCGAAGATGTCCTGATTGACCGCAATACAGGCAGAGATGGTTCCGAAGTCGTCTATCTCTCTCATCCTGAGTGAGGTGTGTGAGACCAATCTGCATAGGCTCTTGTTCCTGGTGGACGGGCAGTGAGAGAGGTAACCGCGTGGAGCGTTGCCCGCGTCGAGACCTAATGAGGTTGTCTAGTCGGATAGCTAGCTCCATGAATTGCTCCAAGGACTTTCCCTCGTCCCTGCAAGCCAGTTCCGCTTGTAACTCCTCGTTCAAGCCGCGACGGTATATAAGTTTGAGGGGTTTGGGGTCCCAGCCAGTTTGGGCGGCTAAGGTGCGGAAGGTCAGAGTATAATCTGCGGCAGTAGAAGTTCCCTGTTTCAGGAGAAGCAGTTCCTCACCAGGCTCCTTTCCTCCGGCCGAGTGATCAAAAACCTCCCGAAACTGACGAAGGAAGGACTGATATGAAGGGAAGGACATCTGACGGCCCTCCCACATGGCCGTAGCCCACTCCAAAGCTCTCCCGGTGAGCAGTGAACAAACCAGAGAGACTTTACTGTCATCCGTAGTATAATATTGAGGCTGCTGGTTTATATAAATGGAACATTGAAGAAGAAATCCCTTACATTTCCCAGAGCTCCGTCGTACTTATCCGGAAGTGATAATCGGGTGTTAATCGCTGGCGATAGCGGGGGAGAGTGAGCGGGAGTGGCCGCGGCTACCGGCTGGGCATGTGTCATGGGGGACGCGGTAAGCGCCTGCATAGAACGTACCAGCTCTTCCGTGAGAGAAGTCAGTTTCTGTAGCTGTTGTTGGTGTGTAGCCAACACAGATGCTTGCATTGAGACTTCGTTGGCGAGATGGAAAACAGCCGCTGGATCCTGTGTTGGCGAAGTCTTCTGTGATGAAGAGTCGGAGGCAGTCGGATCCATTTTCAGGCAGTTTATTCGTAAACAGACAGGCGTGGTCAAGATAACAACAAACAGTACAATGGAGGGTAGGCAGAACTCAGGTCGATATACAGGCAGAAGGTCAGGGCAGGCGGCAGGAATCATAACAGAGTAAACAGTCCAGGTAGAAAACAAGAAATCAAACACGATAGAAATAACTCTCGGAATTGTAGCCAGGGCAAACAAGACTTCGCAATCTCCCTGATCGATCCGCTGGTTTATAAAGGGGAGATAACAAGCTACGCCTGTAGCGGTGATCAGTCCTAGGTACGTGAGTAAAAAGAGTCTGGGTAGGAACATTAGAACTCAGGCGAAGGTTCCCGCTGGTGACGGTCAGAGAGAGCCACTGAGGTGCGGCTTGTGACACTAATACAGTCTTAGTTTCTGTAGTCTTCTTCTTAATAGCAATTACAGGACTGAGAACAAGATTAGAAGTTAGTCACTTCAAAGCTTTATTAATAAAACATTAGCCTACATATCTTGTTGCAAAAATGGAAAACAACAAAATGATTCTGCTCTTGAAGTGATTCTAGGTGTTTGTGTTCAAAATAAATTTGTATTATATCTAATAAAACAATTTTAAAATAGTTTCTCACAGATAGATCTCGAAACTAAATGACAAGGATAGTCATTCCACCCTGATGAATGAGACACAACACAATTCTCTCTTCTGTCTCCATTGGGCTCTCCAGACTTCCAGAACCTGAAAATACAGATCAACATTAGATGTTCAGAGCTGCTTTCTGTGTGATATGATACTGACAGTGAGAATCATTTACTACATAATAATCAGTTCAGTGATTTCTCACCCAGAGGTCAGTGTGCTGCCATCAACCCATTTCCATGTTCCCTCTACATCAGTGTCAGTGAGACCTATCCAGGATTCAGAAATACCAGCTTCTTTCATAATAAATTTCTGATAAGATAACAATAACAAATTTGCATCATAAGTTGATCTCTTCTCAGATCTCTCTCTCTCTCTCTCTCTCTCTCTCTCTCTCTCCTCTCTCTTTCATGCACACACATATAGTTGAAGTCAAACGTTTACATATATCTTGGAAAATGTTAATTATTTTACCAAAATAAGAGGGATCATACAAAATGATTTAAAACTTATTTTTCATTTAAAGGGGTCATCGAATGCCCATTTTCAAGTTGATATGATTCTTTAGGGTCTTAATGAAAAGTCTCTAATATACTTTGATTAAAAATTCTCAATGGTTTTGTAAAACAACACCCTTTTTACCTTGTCAAAAAGAGCTCTACAAAAATCATCTCATTCTAAGGGGTTGTTCCTTTAAATGCAAATGAGCTCTGCTCACCCCGCCCCTCTCTTCTCTCTGTGGAATGACGAGTTTGTTTACTTTAGCTGCATTTAGCCGCATTTAGCCATGTTTAGCCGCTAAACTTCCTAACTACCACGTTATAAGGAAAGGCAATCGTAAATATTCATAAAAAAAATGCTTATACTCACTTCTGCTGTAAGTGAAGCTGAATCACGAATGATTCACCCGAACATAGACAGATATATGTAGATCGGGAGGCGCATTCCATTCACAAACAAATGTAACGTTAATCCACTGCATCTTCAGCAGCTCAGATGTCGGGAGTAAGTGACAACCACTATGTTCATTATTACATCCAGCAACACAACACCTCAATCGCTCAGTCTGAGATATTCTTGTCTAACTTACATCCCTGCTTCGGCATCGAAACAAGGAAAATAACTGGACTGTGACAGCTGGTCTGAGGTAAAACGCTCAGCTATGGTGGGAGCGGCATCTGTCGGTGTGACGCCACAATGACAGGCATCTGAGAATTTTTACAGATTAATTAAAAACCACTGCATGGATTTTTATCATTATAGGGTAGATTTGTACATACACTGCCAACAGACATGAAGTTTGCATCTGATGACCCATTTAATATTGACCTGAATAAGATATTTGTCATTAAAGATGTTTACATATAGTACACAAGAGAAAATAATAGTTCAAAAATGTACATACACTTGATTCTCAATACTGTTTTGTTACCTGAATGATCCACAGCTGTGTTTTTCTGTTTAGTGATAGTTGTTCATGAGTCCCTTGTTTGTCCTGAACAGTTAAACTGTCCAAATTCTTTGGTTTTTCAGCATTTTTGTGTATTTGAACCGTCAGATTCAAATACACAAAAGATCCATCTTTTCACACTGTGGACAACTGAGGGACTCATATGCAACTATTACAGAAGATTCAAATGCTCACTGATGGTTCAAAAGGGGAAACACGATGCATTAAGAATTGAAGAATTTGAAGATCAGGGTAAATGTAACATTTTATCTTCTGGGAAATATGTAAGTATCTTCTGTAGCGTCTTAAGGGCATTACTAAATGAAAAAAAATATGATATTTAGGCAAAATAAGAAAAATGTACACATCTTCATTCTGTTAATGCATTGTGTTTCCTTCTGAAGCATCAGTGAGCATTTGAACCTTCTGTAATAGTTGCAAATGAGTCCCTCAGTTGTCCACAGTGTGAAAAGATGGATCTCAAAATACATGCATACATGCATACAGTCATTGTTGGAAAGGGTTCAAATACACAAAAATGCTGAAAAACCTAATCATTTGTAGGCCCTGAAGGATTTTTTTCTGAAAAACAGCAGGCAGTTTAACTGTTCAGGACAAACAAGAGACTTCTGAACAATTATCACAAAAAAAAAAAGCAGCGGATCATTCAGGTAACAACACAGTATTAAGAATCAAGCTTATGAGTCATTTTTATAAATTCAACAATTGTTTTCTCTTGTGGACTATATGCAATCGTCTTTTATGTGAAATAGCTTATTCAGGTCAGTACTAAATGAAAAAATAACATGTATTTCCCTAATAATTAACATTTTGCAAATTCTGCAAGGTGTATGTACATTTCTGACCTCCACGGCTTGCTTGGTTTCCACTGGGTTTCCATTGTTTAATATAATTTATTAATATTAAGACTTTTTCCTTATGGAGACCAAAAAATGTCCCCATAAGATCAAAAAAGTTGTGTATTACTATGCATGTAAGGAATTTTTGTCCCCACAACATACCGGGACCAGACACACACACTCACAGGTTTGTTTTTGTGAATTGTGGGGACATTCCATAGGCGTAACCCAACGTAACCAACCCTACATCTAAACCTAGTCCCCAAAACTGTGCTCATTTTTACTTAAAAAAAAAAAACTCATTCTGTATGATTTATAAGCCTTTTGAAAAATGGGGACATGGGGCAATGTCCTCATAAATCACCCTCTCCTTGTAATACCTATGTCATACCCATGTAATTATACAAATTTGTGTCCTGATATGTCACAAAAACGTGCACACACACACACACGCACACACACACTCACTTGCTCATCTTCATTGTTTATGATGATCAGATCTGCTCCTCTCTCTGTACAGTATCTTCTGCTCTCATTCCAGCTCTTCCATTCATAGGAAGTGTAGTAACAGCTAGAATGATAGTAAAACCATCCATCTGTAAACACAACCAGTTCAGCTATTAGCTGTTGATTTCTAATGACACAAAATTTGAAATCATACAGCCTGTTTTTAAAGTTTGTATGCATAAAGATTACATAAGTTCAAATATTCAATTTCAAATATTGAGCTTTTGTGTAATTTTAGTGTGGTTTATTAATACCTATTTCATCGAAACACTTCAACAGTTCTTTTTTCTCTTGCATTAACTTTTTGTTTAGTTGAATTAGGTTGCTATTATTGGTTTGTATCTGGATTCTTTCTTCTGTAAGGTCAGTAATATTGGTTAGTAGCTGGGCTCTCTCTTCTGTGAGGCTGGTGATCCTGGTTCGTAGCTGGTGTGTCTCTTCTGTGTAGTTTGTGTTGTTTGTATGGATATGGACACACAGCACTATGACTGCAGTCAGCAGAAGAACACACAGCAGCACCAAACACACTACAGCTGATCTGGAGCTTCTGATCTTCACTGAATCACTTCCTGAACACCACAGACATGATGTTAGATGACTGAACATGTCCAAACTCTGATGTTTGTATCCAAGAAATGAATGTGATTACCTGTTCGTTGTAATGGATGGTGTGTGTTTTTCTCTGTCCTGAAGTCATGATCTCTCACACAATCCACACTCTCATAGATAGCCACCATCATCTCCACTCTCTCAGACTCAGTACTGATCACATCGTCATAAACAGCATCAGACATTTCTGCTTTAATATTCCAGCAATGGTAATTTGTGCTAATGCTAATTGTTTTTCTTCTGTAGTTTTCTTGACATTGCCTGTTCTTCTCTGTTTTCAAGTCTCATGCTCAACTAAAATGAAACACCAAGAGTGTAAGTTCAGCGTGAGGTGCTAAAAGTTGGTTTAGTCTCTCATTGAGAGGTGTGAAGACCGCCCATTTTGTTGTACTCTTGTTTCTGACCAGCCTAAAGACAAATCTTCTATTTTTCCATTTTATTGTTGGATTTTTGTCTCCTTACAACAAAGATTGAAGAAAAAAGGGAGTGCAGGGATTCTTTTGCTTACAGTGCCACATACTAAATACTACAGTGTTGTTGTAGTCATTAGTATATTACTGCAAAGAAGCTGCTATTTAAAGTGACATCATGTGACATCCAACTCATGTGACATTTTGATAACACTTTATTTTGATAGTCCACTTTAGACATTGTCATAATCACCAGACTGGATTCGGTTTGCGAGTGCAATATACAACAGTTTATTGATAGTTTCAATAAACAGAAACAGGACGTGAAGCAAGTGGATGATCAATGCTCCGGGTAGCACAGAGACGTGAATGGGCAGCCTAGCCTCCAGGAACCAGTCCAGGAAATGGAGAGAACCGGAACAGAATCCAGGCGAAGAAATCCGGGAGCAGAGAAGCTGGAACATGAACCTCACACACGAACGGAAACAAGCGATCTGACAACACAGGACGGAAAACACAGGTGTTAAATAGCTGAGCCAAACAAGCCACAGCTGGCGCAATCACACGAAATCACTGCCACGCCCTCACACTCCCAACACACACACACATACACACACACACACACACACACAGAGAGAGCGAGAATGAGTCTGTGAACCCATGAACCGTGACAGTACCCCTCCTCCTAGGAGCGCCTCCTGGTGCTCCCAGGCGAGCCTACCCATTGATTGTAATCATCAATAAGGGAGTGATCCAGAATGTCCCTAGCCGGAACCCAGCTTTGGAAGAAACCCACACTTTTTGACCCACGACGTAGACGGGAGGCTTAGACCGGTGGCGATCGGCCTGAGCCTTAGTGCGCGCCCTCACCCGAAGGAGAGTCTCTCGAGCTCTTCTCCAGGTGCGACGGCACCTCTGGACGAAGGCGTGAGCAGAGGGGACCGCGACTTCGGATTCCAGACTAGGAAAAATAGGTGGCTGGTAACCTAAGCTACACTCGAAAGGAGAAAGGCCCGTGGACGATACTGGTAACGAGTTGTGTGCGTACTCCACCCATGGGAGTTGCTGGCTCCAAGAGGACAGATTCTGTGTAACCAAACATCGCAACACCCTCTCGAGGTCCTGATTGGCCCGCTCGGTTAGGCCGTTGCTCTGTGGATGGAACCCAGAGGATAAACTAACGCTCGCCCCCAGTAATCGACAAAACTCTCTCCAGAATTTGGAAATAAACTGGGGCCCCCTGTCGGAGACCACGACATTACACCAGGGTGGGAGGGCAGTAACGAAATCGAGCGCGATGTGGGACCAGGGTCTCGAAGGGACTAGCAGTGGTTGAAGTAGCCCCTCTGGGGGTCGATTGGAAGTCTTACCACGAGCACAAGCCGAACAGGCCAAGACAAAATCCCGGATGTCACGAGCCATAGAACGCCACCAGAATCGCTGCTTGACCAGAAAACTAGTACGATTTACTCCTGGATGGCAAGCTACGTTGGAACAGTGACCCCACTGAATGACGTCGGACCGTACTCCCTCCGGCACGAATAGTTGACCCGGTGGGCACCCGGGCGGGGGTGTTACCCCTTCTAAGGCTGTGCGGACCTTTGACTCGATCTCCCAAGAGAGTGTGGATACCACGAGTCTCCCTGGTATAATGCTCTCGGGAGAGGGTCGGTGTTCAGAATGGTCAAAAATGCGGGATAACGCATCGGCTGTGATGTTTTTAGAACCCTGGTGGTAGAAAATGGAAACATCAAAGCGGCCAAAAAAAAAGTGCCCACCGAGCCTGCCTGGAGTTGAGTCGTTTGGCGGATCTAATGTACTCTAAGTTCTTGTGATCGGTCCAAACGATAAAGGGTACCCCCGAACCCTCTAGCCACTCCTCCAACGCTAACTTGACTGCCAGCAACTCCCTGTTACCAATGTCGTAATTGCGTTCAGCGGGAGACAAACGATGAGAAAAAAAAAGCGCAGGGGTGCATCCTGTCGTCAGAGGCAGAGCGCTGGGAAAGAACCGCACCTACCCCCACCTCCGACGCGTCGACCTCCACCACAAACTGACGTGTAGGGTCAGGGGCCATGAGAATGGGAGCCGAAACAAAGCGGCTCTTGAGGTTGGTAAACACAGAATCGGCTGCGCTGGACCACCTGAACGTCGTTTTGGCGGAGGTCAAGGCGGTCAGAGGCGAGGCTAGTTGGCTGAAATTGCGAATGAAATGCCGGTAGAAATTGGCGAACCCCAGAAACCTCTGCAGGGCCTTGCGAGAATCTGGAGTTGGCCAATCCACCACAGCCTTAACCTTGTCGGGATCCATGCGCACCCCCTCGGACAAGATGATGTACCCCAAAAACGGAACCGACTGTGCATGGAAGACGCACTTCTCCGCCTTGACAAAAAGCCCATTCTCTAGCAGCCTCTGGAGCACCCGCCTGACGTGCTGGACATGTTCCTGGAGAGAAGAAGAAAATATCAATATGTCATCCAGGTAGACATATATAAACTGATCTACCATATCTCTCAGCACGTCATTAACGAGTGCCTGAAAAACCGCGGGGGAGTTGGACAGCCCGAAGGGCATGACCTGATATTCAAAGTGCCCCCTGGGGGTATTAAACGCGGTCTTCCATTCATCCCCCTTCATAATGCGGACCAAATGATAATCATTGCGTAAATCCAATTTGGTGAAAATGGAAGCTCCCTGCAACCGCTCGAAGGCTGAAGACATCAACAGCAAAGGATAGGTATTCTTAACCGTGATATTGTTCAGCCCTCGATAGTCAATACATGGTCGCAGGGACCCATCCTTCTTACCCACGAAAAAAAACCCTGCCCCGGCGGGAGAAGAGGAAGGACGGATGAACCCTGCTGCTAGAGAATCAGAAATATATTTCTCCATGGCCTCCCTCTCAGGAGCAGACAGTGAGTATAACTTGCCCTTAGGTGGAGACGTACCTGGCACTAGATCTATAGCACAGTCATAGGGACGATGTGGTGGAAGAGAAGCAGCCCTGGACTTACTGAACACTTCCTTCAGGTCAAGGTACTCCTTCGGCACGTCAGACAGGTTCACCGGCTCATTCTGCAACAAAGAACAAGACACGGACGGACAGGCAGACACAAGACAAGAAGCATAACAGGAATCACTCCACGCAGACACAGAATTATGTCTATTATACAATAAGGGCCAGTGGGGATGAAGTGAGCAGCAGGGTGATCTTCTCTGAATGGTTACCGGATGTGATGAGCGTAACCTGGGCGGTAGTGTGTGTAATGTCGGGAAGCGTTTGTCCATTAAGTGCGTTGACAGAAATCTTGTGAGTGAGAGGAACAATGGGGATGTGAAGGCGAAGAGCCAGATCAATGTCCATGAAGTTACCTTCCGCTCCAGAATGCACCAAGGCCAGGCAGTTGTGATATGAGGCTGCCCATTGCAGTCTAACCGGGAGGAGAGTCGTGGATGAGGATTTCTCCAGCGATAATCCGCCCGTCGGGCTGGTCCTTTTACCGGACAGTCCACCAGGAAGTGGCCAGCCGCACCACAATAAAGGAAAGTCCCTTTGCTCTCCGACGATCTCTCTCTCTCCTCCCGGGAAAGCCGAGCTCTACCCACCTGCATGGGTTCTTGGTCGAATGCGGGGCTGACCGCATTCGTGGAGATGGTGACTGGACGTGCGGGAAACTCATGCAGGAAGACGTCCCACTGCGCCTCCTCGTTCCATTTACACTCTGCAGCCAGCGTGCGGAACTCGATGGAATAATCCGACACGGTCTTGCTTCCTTGGCGAAGATCGGCCAGCATTCGTGCCGCCTCACGGCCCACCACCGCACGATCGAAGACGCGCTTCATTTCCTCTGAGAGTGCTTGGAACGAGGAACAGCAAGGATGTTGATTCTCCCACACCGCCGTCCCCCAAAGCGCCGCGCGTCCGGACAATAAAGTCAACACCAACGCCACCTTAGACGACTCTGTAGCGAAAGTTCTGGGTTGCAAGGAAAAAACATTGAGCATTCAGTTAAAAAACGCTCTACATAGCTTAGGCTCTCAAGCGTATGACTCGGGCGTGGGTAGGCGTGGCTCCGGCAGATGATCGCGTTCGCGAGCTGGGGAGAGGCCGGCGGTGGGGGTGGTGCAGCGGGCGATCTTAGTTGTTGCAGCTGAGAGGTGAGCTCGGACACCTGTGCTACCAGCACTTGGACGGCACGACCCATATTGAGCAGATGTTCCTCTTGTTGATCCATGCGTACGTTGTCGAGAGAGATGAGTTCCTGAACACCCGGCGCACTCGCGGAATCCATAGTGTGGTCAGATCGTTCTGTCATAATCACCAGACTGGATTCAGTTTGCGAGTGCAATATACAACAGTTTATTGATAGTTTCAATAAACAGAAACAGGACGTGAAGCAAGTGGATGATCAATGCTCCGGGTAGCACAGGGACGCGAATGGGCAGCCTAGCCTCCGGGAACCAGTCCAGGAAAAGGAGAGAACCGGAACAGAATCCAGGCAAAGAAATCCGGGAGCAGAGAAGCTGGAACATGAACCTCACACACGAACGGAAACAAGCGATCTGACAACACAGGACGGAAAACACAGGTGTTAAATAGCTGAGCCAAACAAGCCACAGCTGGCGCAATCACATGAAATCACTGCCACGCCCTCACACTCCCAACACACACACACACACACACAGAGAGAGAGTGAGAATGAGTCTGTGAACCCATGGACCGTGACAGACATTCTACTAACAGTAAGTAACTTTGCAACTACATGTCAACTAGTCATTAGAGTATTAGTAGACTGTCTGCTTAATATCTTCTAACACTCTTCTAAACTTTGCAAGTATATGTCAACTTATTGTACTAACCCTAAACCTAACCTAACAGTCTGCTCTAGAGTTAGTAGACATGTAGTTTCAAATTAATGAGAATTAGTTGACATGTAGTTGCAAAGTTACTTATAGTTTGTAGAATGTCTAAAGTGGACTATCAAAATAAAGTGTAACCACATTTTTAAACCAAGCTCAGCACATTTAGCATGTACAAGAATAGTTTCACCAACTTTTTTGTATGAATTTACATTGCATCTAATTACAGATTAGTTTATAATGTATATATCTGCTTAATATGTAATGTGTGCATTTACATGCATGTTTCAGGAGATGCCCATTTGCAGAAACTCTTTTCGCACTTAGCTGATCTCACTCTTCTATGACGCTGGTTGCCATTTCAGTTTCCTAAATAACTGCTGCAGTGGATGTTATAGGGGTCATCGGATGCCCATTTTCCACAAGCTGATATGATTCTTTAGGGTCTTAATGAAAAGTCTCTAATATGCTTTGATAAAAAAATTCTCAATGGTTTTGTAAAACAACACCCTTTTTTACCTTGTCAAAATGAGCTCTGCAAAAATCATCTCATTCTAAGCTCACCCCGCCCCTCTCTTCTCTCTGTGGAATGACGATCTTGTTTAGCTGCGTTTACAGTGGGTATGGAAAGTATTCAGACCCCCTTAAATGTTTCACTCTTTGTTATATTGCAGCCATTTGCTAAAATCATTTAAGTTCTTTTTTTTTTCCTCATTAATGTACACACCGCACCCCATATTGACAGAAAAACACAGAATTGCTGACATTTTTGCTGATTTATTAAAAAAGAAAACTGAAATATCACATGGTCCTAAGTATTCAGACCCTTTGTTGTGACACTCATATATTTAACTCAGGTGCTGTCCATTTCTTCTGATCCTCCTTGAGATGGTTCTACACCTTCATTTGAGTCCAGCTGTGTTTGATTATACTGATTGGACTTGATTAGGAAAGCCACACACCTGTCTATATAAAACCTTACAGCTCACAGTGCATGTCAGAGCAAATGAGAATCATGAGGTCAAAGGAACTGCCTGAAGAGCTCAGAGACAGAATTGTGGCAAGGCACAGATCTGGCCAAGGTCACAAAAAAATTTCTGCTGCACTTAAGGTTTCTAAGAGCACAGTGGCCTCCATAATCCTTAAATGGAAGACGTTTGGGACGACCAGAACCCTTCCTAGAGCTGGCCGTCCGGCCAAACTGAGCTATCGGGGGAGAAGAGCCTTGGTGAGAGAGGTAAAGAAGAACCCAAAGATTACTGTGGCTGAGCTCCAGAGATGCAGTCAGGAGATGGGAGAAAGTTGTAGAAAGTCAACCATCACTGCATCCCTCCACCAGTCGGGGGTTTATGGCAGAGTGGCCCGACGGAAGCCTCTCCTCAGTGCAAGACACATGAAAGCCTGCATGGAGTTTGCTAAAAAAACACCTGAAGGACTCCAAGATGGTGAGAAATAAGATTCTCTGGTCTGATGAGACCAAGATAGAACTTTTTGGCCTTAATTCTAAGCGGTATGTGTGGAGAAAACCAGGCACTGCTCATCACCTGTCCAATACAGTCCCAGCAGTGAAGCATGGTGGTGGCAGCATCATGCTGTGGGGGTGTTTTTCAGCTGCAGGGACAGGATGACTGGTTGCAATCGAGGGAAAGATGAATGCGGCCAAGTACAGGGATATCCTGGACGAAAACCTTCTCCAGAGTGCTCAGGACCTCAGACTGGGCCGAAGGTTTACCTTCCAACAAGACAATGACCCTAAGCACACAGCTAAAATAACGAAGGAGTGGCTTCACAACAACTCTGTGACTGTTCTTGAATGGCCCAGCCAGAGCCCTGACTTAAATCCAATTGAGCGTCTCTGGAGAGACCTAAAAATGGCTGTCCACCAACGTTTACCATCCAACCTGACAGAACTGGAGAGGATCTGCAGAGGATCCCCAAATCCAGGTGTGAAAAACTTGTCGCATCTTTCCCAAAAAGACTCATGGCTGTATTAGATCAAAAGGGTGCTTCTACTAAATACTGAGCAAAGGGTCTGAATACTTAGGACCATGTGACATTTTAGTTTTTCTTTTTTAATAAATCTGCAAAAATGTCAACAATTCTGTGTTTTTCTGTCAATATGGGGTGCTGTGTGTACATTAATGAGGAAAAAAAATGAACTTAAATGATTTTAGCAAATGGCTGCAATATAACAAAGAGTGAAAAATTTAAGGGGGTCTGAATACTTTCCGTACCCACTGTAGCTGCGTTTAGCCGCTAAACTTCCTAACTACCACGTTATAAGGAAAGGCGATCGCAAAGATTCATTAAAAAAACGCTTATACACACTTCTGCTGTAAGTGAAGCTGTATCATGAATGATTCGCATGAACATAGACGGATATATGTAGATTTTATATACATTTATATACATTTTATATACATTTTATTCACAAACAAATGTAATCTACTGCATCTTCAGCGGCTCAGATATCAGGAGTAAATGACGACCACTATGTCCATTATTACATCCAGCAACACAACACCTCAATCGCTCAATTGGAGATATTCTTGTCTAACTTACATCCCTGCTCCTGCATCGAAACAAGTCGGTTGGACTGTGACAGCTGGTCTGAGGTAAGATGCTCATGTCAATCAACTATCGTGGGAGTGGCCTCTGTTGGTGTGACGTCACACCGACAGGCATCTGAGAACGGCTCGATTTGAAAAAGGGGATATTATTTTTACAGATTAATTAAAAACCACTGCATGGATTTTTATCATTATAGGGTAGATTTGCACATACACTGGCAACACACATTAATGTTCAAACAACATAAAAAAGTGAACTTAGCATCCGATGACCCCTTTAATAAAAATGCAAATGGGTTTCTCACTACTTTTAATCACCTTTATAATATTATTAGTGCTGTCAACTGAGTTTTTCTGTAATTAATCTCAATCACATATATACATTTTTATTATATTTTTATATTGTAATAATTTCAGTTTGAGTATCCAGTTTAATGTAGAAACAGTAAAGATGGTATATTATAAATATCTGCTTAATGGCATCTGTTCATAAATGACTATGAAAGGCAGTATCCCAGTATCGCTCTAGTAAATTAATTTTTTTCAGTTTCTGCAAATGAGTATAGCTATTAAACATTACAGTGTAATTGAAAAGCATCATTTTTAACACTTATTAAGCTTTAAGAAATGTCATCACTAATGGCACGTGTGTGCCTTCAGTTCATGACATAAAAGCAACATTTCACTATTTATAAGAGTAATAATCTACTGTATGTTTTATGCTAGTATACTCTTAGTTCATGTAGTCTTCTTGTTAATGGCAGTTACAGGACTGAGAACAAGATAACAAATATGATAAATGTGTAAGTTAGTCACTTCAAAGCTTTATTAATAAAAAACAAGTCTACATATCTTGTTCTAAAAATGATAAAATCACAAAATGATTCTGGTCTTTAAGTGATTCTGGGTGTTTATGTTTCAAATAAATTTGTATTATATATAATAAAATAATTTCGAAACATAATTACACAGATAGTCATTCCACCCTTCAAAAGTTCATTTTTATCTTGTATTAACCTTTTATTTAGTTGAATTAAATTGGTATTATTGGTTAGTATCTGGTTTCTCTACTTTGTGAGGTCAGTAATGTTGGTTAGTAGCTGGTCTCTCTCTTCTTTGAGGTTGTTAATCTTGGTTAGTGGCTGGTGTGTCTTTTGTGTGTAGTTTGTGTTGTTTGTATAGATGTGAACACACAGCACTATGACTGCAGTCAGCAGAAGAACACACAGCAGCACCAAACACACTACAGCTGCTCTGGAGCTTCTGATCTTCACAGTCACTTCCTGAACACCACAGACATGATGTTAAATTACTGAAAATGTGCAAACTGTAATGTTTTTAACAAAGAAATGAATGATTACCTGTTTGCTGTAGTGATTGGTGTGTGTTTGTCTCTGTCCTGAAGTGATGATCTCTCACACAATCTGCACTCTCGTAGAAAACCACCGTCATCTCCACAAGTCTACAAGGATGTGATCCTCAAGTACAAGATCCTCAAGCTTCTAATATGCCACTTTAATACTTTATAGTGGTCATATATCTGGGCAGTTAAAATATTACATCAATTAAGTTTTTTCCCCCAACATTTTACATAAAACTTAGACTATTTGAATGTATGCAAGAAATTGTGTTTTTCATGTGCTTGTGACATTTTTTGTTTTTTCGATTTTGAATATAATTTTATATCATATACTTGCCAACTTTGTAAATGGTTGCGGAGAAAAACTGGGTATCACACATTAGACTTTCACTTCATTCAGAATGCAACAAACTCAAACACCTCACTGCAATATGTGTTCTACAATCCCCTCAAAATATGTTTATATTTGATATGTTTGATATTGTCAGACTAGATAGAATCTAAACACTTTTTCAACTTAGATTGCCCAAAATCTGCTTTCGGCAACTAGCATCGACTCCTGCAGACTACAAATTTAGGGCAAAAATTTGGGCAAAAGTTGTGTAGTGTATTCCACCCTTAAGGTATTTTGCCTGAAAACAAGTCAGAGGTTTGAGGTTCAAATTTATTCATTAAATCTTAACGGTAAATAAATGATTCATATTAAAGATGCTCTGAAGGACGTCATCACTATTCCATCATCTCCACTCAGACTCAGTTCTGATCATGTCGTCATAAAAAGCATCAGACATTTCTTCTCTTTTAAAGGCCAGTAATATTAATTTGTGCTAATGCTAATCATTGTTCTTTTTACATTGACCGTTCCTCTCTGCTTTCAGTTCTTATTCAGGTAGGGCATGAGGCGTTAAAAGCTCACATACGTCTGTGGTCTCTTATTGAAAGGTCCGCAACATTTTTTGAATGTTACATGCAGCTCATGGTGCCGTATGTTAACTAAAAGCATGCTGTTTGAGCCTTCTGTGTTGACAGCTTCAATGCTGCAAACCATTAAAAAATGTTAGGTATACAAATAAAATTACAGTTTTTACTCAGAACAAACCAAAATGAAAAACAGGTTCCAGGTTCAGTCTGTGGTGATTAAAATATAAAAAATATTAACATGGACAATCAGCCTAATGACTCATGTATAGCAGCGTATACTATGTTGATTGTTTTTCCTGTGTTGTTTCCTGTCCATGTTGGTGGTTTGCTGATTCTGTTTTAAACACCAGTTAAAACAGCAACATGAAACTGATGTGACATTCATGTCACTTTAATACTATAGAGAGCATGTATCTGGGTAGCTGACATATAACATGTTTATGAACTTATTTTTATCAACAAAGGTTTGACTGTAAAACATGAATCTATAAGAGAAATTGTGTATTTCTTGTTCTGTTTTCACTATTTTTAATGAAAAACATTTGAAAAATTAATAGCAATCAAAAGTACAAATTAAAAAGTACAGTTTTCTGTAATTAATCACAATTGCACCTTTTAACACTTATTAAAACTTAATAAGCTTAGGCTAATAAAATAACACTTGATAAGCACTTAATAAAATGTAATCACTAATGGCATGTGTGTGCCTTCATTTCATGACATATAAACTTATATGAAAAGTTTCACTATTTATAAGAGTAATAATCTACTGTATATTTAAAGGGGTCCTATTATGCTTTTTCACTTTTTGAATTTTAGTCAGTGTGTGGTGTGTCTGTCTGGGCATATAAAAGATCTATAAAGTTACAAATCTCAAACTCCACTCCAAAAGGAGATATTTTGTTTGTAAAAAAATCCTTCTTCAAGATAATGTTCTTTGCTCATTTTCTGTAGCTGCTTTTTGAATAACTAAGGAAATGTAAGGAACATAATTAGTAAATTGCAATTGTTTTTATTCAATTGTTGTCATGTTAAGTACAAATTAAGTCATATTAAAAACATTTGGCTGCTTTTAGTCTTATGCCGGAGCTGGTTTTGGGCAATGAAACTAAGTATGTAAATAATTAAATGAATTAGCACAATAATATCATGTATCGACGATCTTGCAAGCTGACGATAGGACCCAACACTACTGTAGCGTCAATTATACCTTAATATTTCCTCAAATATAACGGAGCAGATGGAACTTGCTGCTTTGTCAAGGGGTGTGGCAGTACTGAAACACTGTCTAAGCTGTTCACCAATCGCAACACATTTGGTTTTTCAAAAGGCGGGCCTTTATCAAACCTGGAACAAATTGAGCCAAAATAAAATCAAGACTTTGTAAAAGAATAATAGGATCCCTTTAATGCTAGTGTAATGTTTGGCCCTATTGGTCAAATTTACAGTCGTTAAAATGGGGTCAGATTATACTGTGTGAGATAAAATAAGTGTGTTAAAAAGATGAGACAATGACAAAAGTACAACGGATAAATAAAGTGAATTTACAATATTCACAAGGAACTTAAATAATATACAATCCAAATGACGTTTCAAGTGCTTGTATCTGGAAAGCTGAGTCCGAATAAAACTCCACGGTCCAGAATGGGTGATCACCAGCATTTGTAAAATGAGAGATTGTTTGCTGGCCATGCTGCCTCCTTTATACTGTTCATTTCCTATTTCCTGTCATGTGATGAGTCACATGACAGGCAGACCCAGAGTGTCTTAAAGACTTACATTAAAATGTTTAAGAGGAATTAAATGGCTAAGACAACATGAAAACCTATTAAAACTCAAATATACATAAAATCATTATAATATTTTGAGAAGGTTAAAACGTGTCCTGTGTGACAGTGTCACACTAGTATACTCTTACTTCTTGTAGTCTTCTTGTTAATGGCAGTTACAGGACTGAGAACAAGATAACAAATAGGACAAATGTGTAAGTTAGTCACTTCAAAGCTTTATTAATAAAACATTAGCCTACATATCTTGTTGCAAAAATGGTAAACGGCAAAATGATTTTGCTCTTTAAGTGATTCTGGGTGTTTATATTCATAATATTTGTATTATATATAATAAAATCATTTCAAAATATTTTCTCACAGATACATGTCAAAACTAAATGACAAGGATAGTCATTCCACCCTGATGAATAAGACACAACACAGTTCTCTCCTCTATCTCCATTGGGCTCTCCAGACAACCAGAACCTAAAAATACAGATCAGCATTAGATGTTCAGTGCTGCTTTCTGTGTGATATGATACTGACTGTGAGAATCATATACTACGTAATAATTAGTTCAGTGATTTCTCACCCAGAGGTCAGTGTGCTGCCATCAACCCATTTCCATGTTCCTTCTACATCAGTGTCAATCAGACCAATCCAGGCTTCATAATTACCAACTGTTTTCATAATAAAATTCTGATAACAACAACAAATTTGCATCATAAGTTGATCTCTTCTCAGATAGTATCTCTCTCTCTGTCTCTCATACACACACACACGCACACATACAGTAGAGGTCAAAAGTTTGCAAAATATTAATTATGTTAAAATAAGAGGGATCATGCAAAATGCAAATTATTTTTTATTTAATACTGACCTGAATAAGATATTTCTCATTAAAGACGTTTACATATAGTGCAGAAGAGAAAATAATAGTTCAAAAGTTTACATACTATACACTTGATTCTTAAAGGAGAAGTCCACTTCCAGAACAGCAATTTACAGATAATGTACTCACCCTCTTGTCATCCAAGATGTTCATGTCTTTCTTTCCTCAGCCATAAAGAAATTATGTTTTTTGAGGGAAACATTTCAGGATTTTTCTCTATATAATGGAATGATATGGTGTCCCGTTTTCGAACTTTCAAAATGCAGTTTAAATGCAGCTTCAAACGATCCCAAATGCAGTTGTAAATTATCCCAACCGAGGAAGAAGGGTCTTATTTAGTGAAACGATCGGTTATTTTCATTTAAAAAAAAAAAATACAACTTAAATACTTTTTTAAATCTCAAACGCTCACCTCTTTTTGCTCTGCCTGAATTCTGTGTATTCTGGTTCAATACACTTAGGGTATGTCGAAAAACTTGTAATTTCCCCCTCAACTTCAAAAATCATTTTAAAATCATCCTACATTGCTGCATCGCTGCAACTTCTCCTTTAATACTGTTTTGTTACCTGAATGATCTACAGCTGTGTTACAAACAAACAAAACATGTATCATTCAGGTAACAACACAGTATTAAGAATCAAGCATATGTAAACTTTTGAATGGGGTCATTTTTATAAATTCAACAATTATTTTCTCTTGTGGACTATATGTATTGTGGAATATATATATCTCACTCAGTACTAAATAAAAAAAAAAGTGCATTTTGTATGATCCCTTTTATTTTGGTAAAATAATTAACATTTTGCAGATTCTGCAAGGTGTATGTTTCTTAACTTCTGTAGGGTTTCCATTGTTTAATATAATGTATAAGCCTTTTTTCTCATGGAGACCAAAAATGTCCCCATAAGAACAAAAAAGTTGTGTATTACTATCCATGTGAGGAATTTTTGTCCGCACAACATCCTGGGACCAGACACACACACACACACACACACACACACACACACACACACTCACATGCTCATCTTCATTGTTTATGATGATCAGATCTGCTCCTCTCTCTGTACAGTATCTTTTGCACTCAGTCCAGTTCTTCCACTCAGGGGAAATGTAGTAACAGCTAGAATGATAGTAAAACCATCCATCTGTAAACACAACCAGTTCAACTATTACCTGTCGATCTCTAATGACACAATTTGAAATCATACAACCCGTTTTTAAAGGTTGGATGCATAAAGACTACAGATATTATTCTTCAAATATTGAGCTTTTGTGTAATTTTGGTCTAGCGCATGATTACCTGTTTTATATAAACACTTCAACAGTTCATTTTTCTCTTGTATTAACATTTTGTTTAGTTGAATTAGGTCAGTATTATTGGTTAGTATCTGGATTCTTTCTTCTGCGTAGTTTGTGTTGTTTGTGCGGATGTGGACACACAGCACTATGACTGCAGTCAGCAGAAGAACACACAGCAGCACCAAACACACTACAGCTGCTCTGTAGTTTCGGATCTTCACTGAATCACTTCCTGAATGCAGACATGATGTTAAATGACTGAACATGTGCAAACTCTAAAGTTTTTATTCAAGAAATTAATGTGATTACCTGTTTGCTGAGGTGGTTGATGTGTGTTTGTCTCTGTCCTGAAGTCAAGATTTCTCACACAATCTACACTCTCATAGATAGCCACCATCATCTCCACTCTCTGAGACTCAGTCCTGATCACATCGTCATAAACAGCATCAGACATGTCAGCTTTTATATTCCAGCAATAGTAATTATTGCTAATGTTAATTGTTTTTCTTCTGTAGTTTTCTTGACATTGCCTAGTCTTCTCTGTTTTCAAGTATCATGCTCAACTACAACGACAGTGAAACACCAAAAGTGTGTGTTTAGCATGAGGTGCTAAAAGTTGGTTTAGTCTCTCACTAAGAGGTGTGAAGACCGCCCATTTTTGTTGTACTCTTGTTCCTGAACAACCTAAAGATAAATCTCCATTTTATTGTTGGATTTTTGTCTCCTTACTACAAAGATACAGTAAAGATGAGACAGGAAATGATTGAAGAGAAAAGGGAGTGCAGGGATTCTTTTGCTTACAGTACCACATACTAAATACTACAGTGTTGTTGTACAGTCATACATTAGCATGTGACTGCACGTCACATCATGTGACATCCAACTCATGTGTAACACTTTATTTTGATAGTCCACTTTAGACATTCTACTAACAGTAAGTAACTTTGCAACTGCATGTCAACTAGTCATTAGAGTATTAGTAGACTCTCTGCTTAATATCTTCTAACACTCTTCTAAACTTTGCAAGTATATGTCAGCTTATTCTACTAACCCTAAACCTAACCTAACAGTCTGCTCTGAGAGTTAGTAGACATGTAGCTGCAAATTAATGAGAATTAGTTGACATGTAGTTACAAAGTTACTTATAGTTTATAGAATGTCTAAAGTGGACTATCAAAATAAAGTATAGCCACAATTTTTTAACCAAGCTCAGCACATTTAGCATGCACAAAAATAGTTTCACCAATTATTTTGTATACATTTACATTGCATCTAATTACAGATTAGTTTACAATGTGTATATTTGCTTAATTTTTAATGTGTGCATGTATATGCATGTTTCAGGATGTCATGAATCTGGCTGGTGACCTTCGGTCCGCTCACCACCAGATGTCACCCCCGCACATTCACATTACACAGACTTTTGCACCACACCCCGGACTACGTTTCCCATCACCCATCGCGCTGATTGTGCGGACACCTGTAGCCAATCAGGCTCACTATATAAGCCTCGGACTTCCCCCTGTTACTCACAGAGTATTATGGTGTATTCTATGATTGTTTCGCGTGAGTTCCCTAGTTCCCTAGTTCGTTAATCCCCTAGTTCCCTAGTTCAGCTTTCTCGCCTGGCCTTCTCGTTTTGTCTGTCTCGCTGCCTGCCTTTTGGACTTCTCGCTCATTGTTCGGATTACCACTTGCCTCACCCTCTGGATTACATTCAGCGCTGATCGACCCTCGCCTGCTTCACGGACTATTCTTGTAATGTCCATACCTGTGCAGAGTTTGTGCAGAAAGCTGCTGGATCAGGTTTGACAGAGTATTCTGTAACGTGGAGAGGGAGAGGAGAGGCGAGCGGATCCAAATGCAAGCTTTTACTGGAATGAGACAGAGACATGGTGAAAACAGGCAGGGTCGGAACAATGGCAGACAGGTATGTTCGGGCAAGACACAAGAATAGTCCATGAAGCAGGTGAGGGTCGATCAGCGGCGAACGTAATTCAGAGGGCGAGGCAAGGGGTATTCTGAACAAATGAGCGAGAAGTCCAAAAGGCAGGCGGCGAGACAGACGAAACGAGAAGGCCAGGCGAGAAAGCTGAACTGGAGAACTAGGGAACTCATGCGAAACAACCATAGAAAACACCACAATACTCTGTGAGTAACAGGGGGGAAGTCCGAGGCTTATATAGCGCGCCTGATTGGCTACAGGTGTCCGCACAATCAGCGCGATGGGTGATGGGAAACGTAGTCCGGGGTGTGGTGCAACAGTCAATGTAATGTGAACGTGCGAGGGCAACATCTGGTGGTGAGCGGACCAAAGGTCACTGGCCAGATTCATGACACAGGAGATGCCCATTTGCAGAAACTCTTTTCACACTTAGCTGATCTCACTCTTCTATGATGCTGGTTGCCATTTCAGTTTCCTAAATAACTGCTGCAGTGGATGTTAATAAAAATGCAGATGGGTTTCTCACTATTTTTATTCACCTTTATAATATTATTAGTGCTGTTAACTGATTCTGATTTTTTTTTTTTTAAACTTATCGCACAGTTTTTCTGTAATTAATCTCAATCGCATATATACATTTTTATTATATTTTTATATTGTAATAATTTCACTTTGAGTATCCAGTTTAATGTAGAAACAGTAAAGATGGTGCATTATAAATATTTGCTTAATGGCATCTGTTCATAAATGACTATGAAAGCCAGTATTTCAGTATACCTCTATTAAATTATTTTTTCTCAGTTTCTGGGGATGAAATGAGAATAGCTATTAAACATTACAGTGTTATTGAAAAGCATCAATTTTAACACTTATTAAGCTTTAAAAATGTCATCACTAATGGCATGTGTGTGCCTTCATTTCATGACATATAAGCAACGTTTCACTATTTATAAGAGTAATAATCTACTGTATATTTATCTAGTATACTCTTTATGTTTCAAATAAATTTGTATTATATATAATAAAATAATTTCGAAACATAATTACACAGTCATTCCACCCTTCAAAAGTTCATTTTTATCTTGTATTAACTTTTTATTTAGTTGAATTAGATATGAACTAGCATCAACTCCTGCAGACTACAAATTTAGGGCAAAAATCTGGGCAAATGTTGTGTAGTGTATTCCACCCTTAAGGTATTTTGCCTGAAAACAAGTCCAATCGAGGTTCAAATTTATTCATTAAATCTTAACGGTAAATAAATGATTCATATTAAAGATGCTCTGAAGGACGTCATCACTATTCCATCATCATCTCCACTCAGACTCAGTTCTGATCATGTCGTCATAAATAGCATCAGACATTTCTGCTCTTTTAAAGGCCAGTAATATTAATTTGTGCTAATGCTAATCATTGTTCTTTTCACACTAACCGTTTCTCTCTGCCTTCAGTTCTTATTCAGGTTGGGCATAAGGCGTTAAAAGCTCACATATGTCTGTGGTCTCTTATTGAAAGGTCCGCCCATTTTTCCTGTTCTTTATTTTGAGCAGCTCAAGCTACCAGTCTTTCAATTTCTAATTGATTTCTGTGCTTTTGTTTTCTTGCTACCACAGAGATACAGTGAAGAGGGGAATGAGATGGGGATTCTGTTCCTCATAGTGTCACATACTACATACAGTACAGCAGTTCTGTTGTGCAGCCATACATTTGCACATCACTGCACTGAAGCTGAAGCTGCTATTTGATTCTGTTTTTAACACCTATATTAGAACAATAGTATGAAACTGCTCTGAGGTTTGACACCATGTGACATCCAACTCTTTAATGCAAAGTAAAAGTTTGTCAATTGTCTGTTCTCACGAGAAAAGTGACGTTCCTCTGTGCTTCTGCATCACTTCACATGAACTTCAGAACATGTATTAAAAGATCTCTAAAATAATTTTTGAATGTTACATGCAGCTCATGGTGCCGTATGTTAACTAAAAGCATGCTGTTTGAACCTCCTGTGTTGACAGCTTCAATGCTACAAACCGTTAAAAAAATGTTATGTACTCAAATAAAATTTAAGTTTTTACTCAGAACAAACCAAAATGAAAAATAGGTTCCAGGTTCAGTCTGTGGTGAATAAAATATAAAATATCATTAACATGGACAATCAGCCTAATGACTCATGTATAGCAGCGTATACTATGTTGATTGTTTTCCTGTGTTGTTTCCTGTCCATGTTGGTGGTTTGCTGATTCTTTTTTAAACACCAGTTAAAACAGCAACATGAAACTGATGTGACATTCATGCCACTTTAATACTATAGAGAGCATGTATCTGGGTATCTGACATATAACATGTTTATGAACTTATTTTATCAACAAAGGTTTGACTGTAAAACATGAATCTATAAGAGTACAGTTTTTCTGTAATTAATCACAATTGCACCTTTTAAGACTTATTAAAACTTAATAAGCTTAGGCTAATAAAATAACACTTAATAAGCACTTAATAAAATGTAATCACTAATGGCATGTGTGTGCCTTCATTTCATGACATATAAACTTATATGAAAAGTTTCACTATTTATAAGAGTAATAATCTACTGTATATTTAAAGGGGTCCTATTATGCTTTTTCACTTTTTGAATTTTAGTCAGTGTGTGGTGTGTCTGTTTGGACATATAAAAAAAGATCTACAAAGTTACAAATCTCAAACTCCACTCCAAATTTCGTTTGTAAAAAAAAATCCTTCTTCAAGATAATGTTTTCTCGTTTTCTGTAGCTGCTTTTTGAATAACTAAGGAAATGTAAGCAACATAATTAGTAAATTGCAATTGTTTTTATTTAACTGTTGTCATGTTAAGTACAAATTAAGTTATATTAAAAACATTTGGCTGCTTTTAGTCTTATGCTGGAGCTGGTTTTGGGCAATGAAACTAAGTATGTAAATAATTAAATGAATTAGCACAATAATATCATGTATCGACGATCTTGCAAGCTGACGATAGGACCCAACACTACTGTAGCGTCAATTATACCTTAATATTTCCTTAAATATAACAGAGCAGACGGAACTTGCTGCTTTGTCAAGGGGTGTGGCAGTACTGAAACACCGTCTAAGCTGTTCGCCAATCACAACACATTTGGTTTTTCAAAAGGCGGGCCTTTATCAAACCTGGAACAAATTGAGCCAAAATAAAATCAAGACTTTGTAAAAGAATAATAGGACCCCTTTAATGCTAGTGTAATGTTTGGCCCTATTGGTCAAATTTACAGTTGTTAAAATGGGGTCAGATTATACTGTGTGAGATAAAATAAGTGTCTTAAAAAGATGAGACAATGACAAAAGTACAACGAATAAATAAAGTGAATTTACAATATTCACAAGGAACTTAAATAATATACAATCCAAATGACGTTTCAAGTGCTTGTATCTGGAAAGGTGAGTCCGAATAAAACTCCACGGTCCAGAATGGGTGATCACCAGCGTTTGTAAAATGGGAGATTGTTTGCTGGCCATGCTGCCTCCTTTATACTGTTCATTTCCTATTTCCTACAGGCAGACCCAGAGTGTCTTAAAGACTTACACACATTAAAATGTTTAAGAGGAATAAAATGGTTAAGACAACATGAAAACCTATTAAACTCAAATATACATATAATCATTATAATATTTTGAGAAGGTTACAACATGTGTCCTGTGTGACAATGTCACACTAGTATACTCTTAGTTCATTCTTGTTAATGGCAGTTACAGGACTGAGAACAAAATAACAAAAATGATAAATGTGTAAGTTAGTCACTTCAAAGCTTTATTTAAAAAAAAAAAAAAAAAAAAAAAAAAAAACTTTGCCTTACTCTTTAAGTGATTCTGGGTGTTTAGATTCATAATATTTGTATTATATGTAATACAATAATTTCAAAATATTTTCTCACAGATACAGTGGGTACGGAAAGTATTCAGACCCCCTTAAATTTTTCACTCTTTGTTATATTGCAGCCATTTGCTAAAATCATTTAAGTTCATTTTTTTTCCCTCATTAATGTACACACAGCACCCCATATTGACAGAAAAACACAGAATTGTTGACATTTTTGCAGATTTATTAAAAAAGAAAAACTGAAATATCACATGGTCCTAAGTATTCAGACCCTTTGCTCAGTATTTAGTAGAAGCACCCTTTTGATCTAATACAGCCATGAGTCTTTTTGGGAAAGATGCAACAAATTTTTCACACCTGGATTTGGGGATCCTCTGCCATTTCTGCTTGCAGATCCTCTCCAGTTCTGTCAGGTTGGATGGTAAACGTTGGTGGACAGCCATTTTTAGGTCTCTCCAGAGATGCTCAATTGGGTTTAAGTTAGGGCTTTGGCTGGGCCATTCAAGAACAGTCACAGAGTTGTTGTGAAGCCACTCCTTCGTTATTTTAGCTGTGTGCTTAGGGTTATTGTCTTGTTTGAAGGTAAACCTTCGGCCCAGTCTGAGGTCCTGAGCACTCTGGAGACGGTTTTCGTCCAGGATATCCCTGTACTTGGCCGCATTCATCTTTCCCTCGATTGCAACCAGTCGTCCTGTCCCTGCAGCTGAAAAACACCCCCACAGCATGATGCTGCCACCACCATGCTTCACTGTTGGGACTGTATTGGACAGGTCATGAGCAGTGCCTGGTTTTCTCCACACATACCGCTTAGAATTAAGGCCACAAAGTTCTATCTTGGTCTCATCTGACCAGAGAATCTTATTTCTCACCATCTTGGAGTCCTTCAGGTGTTTTTTTAGCAAACTCCATGCGAGCTTTCATGTGTCTTGCACTGAGGAGAGGCTTCTGTCGGGCCACTCTGCCATAAGGCCCCAACTGGTGGAGAGCTGCAGTGATGGTTGAATTTCTACAACTTTCTCCTATCTCCCGACTGCATCTCTGGAGCTCAGCCACAGTGATCTTTGGGTTCTTCTTTACCTCTCTCACCAAGGCTCTTCTCCCCCAACAGCTCAGTTTGGCCGGACGGCCAGCTCTAGGAAGGGTTCTTGTCGTCCCAAACATCTTCCATTTAAGGATTATGGAGGCCACTGTGCTCTTAGGAATCTTAAGTGCAGCAGAAATTTTTTTGTAACCTTGGCCAGATCTGTGCCTTGCCACAATTCTGTCTCTGAGCTCTTCAGGCAGTTCCTTTGACCTCATGATTCTCATTTGCTCTGACATGCACTGTGAGCTGTAAGGTTTTATATAAACAGGTGTGTGGCTTTCCTAATCAAGTCCAATCAGTATAATCAAACACAGCGGGACTCAAATGAAGGTGTAGAACCATCTCAAGGATGATCAGAAGAAATGGACAGCACCTGAGTTAAATATATGAGTGTCACAGCAAAGGGTCTGAATACTTTGGACCATGTGATATTTCAGTTTTTCTTTTTTAATAAATCTGCAAAAATGTCAACAATTCTGTGTTTTTCTGTCAATATGGGGTACTGTGTGTACATTAATGGGGAAAAAATGAACTTAAATGATTTTAGCAAATGGCTGCAATATAACAAAGAGTGAAAAATTTAAGGGGGTCTGAATACTTTCCGTACCCACTGTACATCTCAAAACTAAACGACAAGGATAGTCATTCCACCCTGATTAATAAGACACAACACAATTCTCTTTTCTATCTCCATTGGGCTCTCCAGACTTCCAGAACCTAAAAATACAGATCAGCATTAGATGTTCAGTGCTGCTTTCTGATATGATACTGACTGTGAGAATTATTTACTACATAATAATTAGTTCAGTGATTTCTTACCCAGAGGTCATTGTGCTGCCATCAACCCATTTCCATGTTCCCTCTACATCAGTGTCAGTCAGATCAATCCAGGCTTCATAATTACCAACTGTTTTCATAATAAAATTCTGATAACAATAACAAAAATGTGCATCATAAGTTGATCTCATCTCAGATAGTATCTCTCTCTCATACACACACACACACACACACACGCACGCACGCACACACATACAGTCGAGGTCAAAAGTTTGCAAAATGTTAATTATGTTAACAAAATAAGAGGGATCATGCAAAATGAAAGTTATTTTTTATTTAATACTGACCTGAATAAGATATTTCTCATTAAAGACGTTTACATATAGTACACAAGAGAAAATAATAGTTCAGAAGTTTACATACTACACACTTGATTCTTAAAGGAGAAGTCCACTTCCAGAACAGCAATTTACAGATAATGTACTCACCCTCTTGTCATCCAAGATGTTCATGTCTTTCTTTCTTCAGCCATAAAGAAATAATGTTTTTTGAGGGAAACATTTCAGGATTTTTCTCCATATAATGGAATGCTTAAATACTTGTTCATCTCAAACGCTTGCCTCGTCTTGCTCTGCCTGAACTCTGTGTATTCTGGTTCAATACAGTTAGGGTATGTCGAAAAACTCGTAATTTCTCCCTCAACTTCAAAAATCATTTTAAAATCGTCCTACATCGCTGCATCGCTGCAACTTCTCCTTTAATGCTGTTTTGTTAGCTGAATGATCTACAGCTGTGGTTTTTTTTTTTTTTTTTTTTTTTTTTTTAGTGATAGTTGTTTTTCCTGAACAGTTAATCTGTCCACTGTTCTTTAGAAAAATCCCTCAGGTCCCCCAAATTATTTTGTTTTTCAGAATTTTTGAACCTTTTCCAACAGACTGTATGATTTTCAGCTCCATCTTTTCACACTGAGGACAACTGAGGGACTCACTGATGCAACTATTACAGAAGGTTCAAATGCTCACTGATGATTCAAAAGGAGACACAGTGCATTAAGAACTGAAAAATTTGAAGATCAGGGTAAATGTAACTTATTCTGTCTTCTGGGAAATATGTAGGTATCTTCTGTAGCTTCTGAAGAGCAGTATAAATGAAAAATATGATATTTAGGCAAAATAAGAAAACTGTAAACATATCTTTATTCTGTTCAAAAAATTTTCACACATTTTCTTAATGCATGTTTTTTCCTTTTGGAGCATCAGTGAGCATTTGAACTGTCTGTAATAGTTCCTTAGTTGTCCTCGGTGAGAAAAGATTGATCTCAAAATCACACAGTCATTGCTGGAAAGGGTTCAGATAAAAAAAAATATAAAATAAAAAATAATTTGTAGGCCCTGAAGGATTTTTCTGAAGAACAGCGGGCAGTTTAACTGTTCAGGACAAACAAAAAACTCTTGAACAATTATTACTAAAACAGACAAACAAACAAACAAACAAAACATGTATCATTTAGGTAACAATACAGTATTAAGAATCAAGCATATGTCAACTTTATAATGGGGTCATTTTTATAAATTCTCTTGTGGACTATATGTATTGTGGAATATATATATCTTACTCAGGTCAGTACTAAATAAAAAAAGGGTACTTTGTATGATCCCCTCTTATTTTGGTAAAATAATTAACATTTTGCAGATTCTGCAAGGTGTATGTTTCTTAACTTCTGACCTGCACTGTATGTAGGGTTTCCATTTTTTAATATAATTTATAAGCCTTTTATCTTATGGAGACCAAAAATGTCCCCATAAGAACAAAAAAAGTTGTGTATTACTATCCATGTGAGGAATTTTTGTCCCCACAACATCCTGGGACCAGACACACACACACACACACTCACTTGCTCATCTTCATTGTTGATGATCAGATCTGCTCCTCTCTCTGTACAGTATCTTCTGCTCTCAGTCCAGTTCTTCCACTCAGAGGAAATGTAGTAACAGCTAGAATGATAGTAAAACCATCCATCTGTAAACACAACCAGTTCAACTATTAGCTGTCGATCTCTGATGACACAATTTGAAATCATACAACCTGTTTTAAAAAGGTTGCATGCATAAAGACTACAGATATTATTCTTCAAATATTGAGCTTTTGTGTAATTTTAGTCTACTGCATGATTACCTGTTTTATATAAACACTTCAACAGTTCATTTTTCTCTTGTATTAACTTTTTGTTTAGTTGAACTAGGTCGGTATTATTGGTTAGTATCTGCATTTTTTCTTCTGTGTAATTTGTGTTGTTTGTGTGGATGTGGACACACAGCACTATGACTGCAGTCAGCAGAAGAACACACAGCAGCACCAAACACACTACAGCTGATCTGGAGCTTCTGATCTTCACTGAATCATTTCCTGAACACCACAGACATGATGTTAGATGACTGAGCATGTGCAAACTCTAAAGTTTTTATCCAAGAAATTGTGATTACCTGTTCGCTGTAGTGGTTGGTGTGTGTTTGTCTCTGTCCTGAAGTCAAGATCTCTCACACAATCTGTACTCTCATAGATAATCACCATCATCTCCACTCTCTCAGACTCAGTCCTGATCACATCGTCATAAACAGCATCAGACATGTGAGCTTTTATATTCCAGCAATAGTAATTATTGCTAATGTTAATTGTTTTTCTTCTGTATTTTTCTTGACATTGCCTAGTCTTCTCTGTTTTCAAGTATCATGCTCAACTAGAACGATATTGAAACACCAAGAGTGTGTGTTTAGCATGAGGTGCTAAAAGTTGGTTTAGTCGCTCACTGAGAGGTGTGAAGACCGCCCGTTTTTGTTGCACTCTTGTTTCTGACCAACCTAAAGACAAATCTTCTATTTTTCCATTTTATTGTTGGGTTTTTGTCTCCTTATTACAGAGATACAGTAAAGATGAGACAGGAAATGATGGAAGAGTAAAAGGAGTGGGACAGGGATTCTAATAGTGATTCTGGCAGTGTTGCCAACTTCTTTAAATGGAAAGTAGCTAAACCCTGCTTGAAAACTCGCTAAATGTTGCTAGATTACGCCATACGCTAAATAGCATATTCCTGATGTCAGTGCGTCCTTTTGTCTTGCCTCTCAGTGATCACATACTGCATTTTAATGCAGCCAGATTCTCAATTTTACTTTCTGTTGTCAGACAACGAAATGAATATGAAATACTGAAACGCAGCCCATTAAGACTACATAACCAGCTCTCGAAGATAATCTGCACTAAAATCCTGATCCTGATCCTTCATAATCACAACATTATCTAATGAAATCAAATAAACATACGATTAGGACAATGGCTGTGCTGTGATTTCAGCTATACCTGCAAGTAAAATAGAGTTACGGTTACAGCAACAGAATATCTATTTTAACTGAAAGTGCTGCTTCTCTCTGCTGCTTGCTGAAGAGGTCAGACGCAGAAAGAGGTGTGTGTGCGCCGGGAAAGCAAGACCTCACGTACGTTCGGGAGTACCAGAGAGTCTCAGAAACTAAATAAGGTTTGTCCAAGAAGTCCGAGAAGGGGGTCGGAAAAATTGCTAAATTTAGCAACAAAGTCACTAAGTTTCTAGTAAATTTGTATTATTAAGATCATTTCAAAATATTTTCACACACACATTTCTAAACAAAATTAAACAGATAGTCATTCCACCATTCAAATATTAATTTTTCTCTTGTATTAACCTTTTTTTTAGTTGAATTAGATTGGTATTATTGGTTAGTATCTGGTTTCTTTCTTCTGTGAGGTAAGTAATCTTGGTTAGCAGCTCATCTCTCACCTCTTTGAGGTTGTTAATCTTGGTTAGTAGCTGGTGTGCCTCTTGTGTGTAGTTTGTGTTGTTTGTATGGATGTGCACACACAGCACTATGACACAATCTGCGCTCTCATAGATAGCCACCATCATCTCAGACTCCTGATCACGTCATCATAAACAGCATCAGACATTTCTTCTCTATTAAAGGCCAGCAATATTAATTTGTGCTAATGCTAATCATTGTTTTCTTAACTCTGACCATTCCTCTCTGCTTTCAGTTCTCATTCAGGAATGGCATGAGGAGCTAAAAGCTCACATATGTCTATGGTCTCTTATTGAAAGGTCCACCCATTTTTCCTGTTCTTTATTTTTGACCAGCTCAAGCTATACAATACCAGTCTTTTTATTTCTAATTGATTTATGTGCTTTTGCTTTCTTACTGCAGTGAAGAGGCGAATGAGACAGGGATTCTGTTCCTCATGGTGTCACATACTACATAACAGCAGTTTTGTTGCACAGTCATAAAATTGCACGTCACTGCACTGAAGCTGAAGTTGCTATATGATTCTGTTTTTAACACCTATATTAGAACAACAAAATGAAACTGTTCTGAGGTTTGACACCATGTGACATCCAACTCTTTAGTGCAAAAAAAAACGTTTGTCAATTGTCTGTTTTTTTTTTAATGTGAATGCAGTTAAAGGTAGCATCTGTTAACTTAAGGCACACTGTCTGTGCCTCCTGTGTTGACAGTGTAGTGTCTGGACCAATCAGACATACATTAATTGTTACATTTAACAAATAGTCTTTAAACACAACAGGCCAGCTACATGCTGGAGCTCTGGAGACAACCCCCCCAAAGCAACTAACACCCCAAAAGGGCTCAGTTGCCAGGACAACGATCTGATATCACAGGTTTTATGGCCTCAAGGAATGCAAACGGAGCACACTACATTTCTCTATAGGAAAGACACAATGCCTATAGAAATGGACTTTTTCCTACTCATTCACAGACAAACCTTTCTTTGACCTTCCTATCACACATAGCCCAGGTCATTGTGTACAGTATTACTGCATTGTATTTTAATTTTGTCTGTTGTATTTGTATTTGTCTTTCTACTGTTTTATGCATGTATTATGATAGATGACTAGTAGTATAACCCACCTATGTCATGCTTGGACTCTTTGAGTTCGTATTTTAATGATCTAAAAGATGGTGTAAATTAGATGTTGATACCTTTGCAACATGTTAGTGTTTTAAGAAACCTTAGTAGTTTTTGCATCAACACCCAATCGAATTACAATTACATACAAAATACCATGCTCACAGACAAAGAGTCCGTAACTTTCCCTCCAAAGGTGAAAGTTACCATTGGTTCATGGACCTCCTGGAGGCACAGCCTCCAGAGAGTTTAAAGGCATCGACCCCTCTCTCTTCTCTCTCCTTCACTTTCTCCCTCGTCTGCAACATCTTCCGATTGCTGCCCGTGTGGAGGAACCCACGGGGAGCCTGAGCCGGCACAGGGCGTGCCCGGCGGGCCCGACAGGCCCGACAGGCCCAACATACAGAGCTGTGGCTCTCGACCACAAAGAGCCAGACAGTTCCACTCAACCCTGGAATTCATCTTCATGACTCGCCTCAGCCAGTCAGTGGTTCTTGGAGAACCTAAGAAGATGAGCTAGAACTCTTCAGGACTTCCCTAAGCGTGCGCCAGGCCTTGCGGCCTTGTCTTTCCATTCCCCAAAGATCACAGGACTTCAGCTGAGTCCCTCTCAGCTCTTGGTTCTTCTTCACTTTCACATGGGAAGAAACTCCCAGTTACCATCAAGTCAGGACATCTTTGGAATTCATCACTCTTCAGACCCGGAAGAACATGATTGCAATTCCAAAACCACCACTGCTCCAAACCATCAAGACCTTCACCAGAGACTGCATTTGGACACTTGTTCAACGACCAAGGCAATGCAAGTATCGTACATTTAACTAAACAAACAGAGGTTTAGTATAAGCTGTAGACAGCACTGATGGTTTCACAGCAGGTGGTTAACTGACTCTTTTCATAGCTTCATTTCCTTGTCTCTCTCTAACTGCTTCTCACTGACCATTCCCCCATGTATGAGTGATTTCATGTTTGTTTGTTTAGATTAGTTATGTGTTAGTCCTTCGTTAATAAACTATTGTGCACAAATTACATGAGTTTTGATTCTGATTCTGCCTTGCAAATTAATGTCCCTTTACGATTCCGATTCGAGCTACATGCTCTAATGCAACGGTACTTTAAGAAAGTTATTTTCTGTGGCCAAGAAAATATAATTTCTTAAAGTTGATATAAAGATTATACTGAATGTTCGCTGGGCGAACAGATTAGTTGATGGAAAATTGATTCTGCTACAGTTACTACTGGCAGCTGATATAAATAATTGTAGTTAATCCTAATTAATTGTAATTATTTATATACATTTCCCTTTGAGCTAAATTCGCTACAACAGCTTCAATGCTGCAGATTATTTGAACAGGTCATTGGATGTTAAGTTCACTTTTACATGTTGTTTGAACATTAAAGGTGCAGTGTGTAATATTTAGGAGAATTTATTGGCAGAAATGCAATATAACATACAAAACTATGTTTTCAGAGGTGTGTAAAGACCTTACATAATAAGCCGTTATGATTTTGTAACCTTAGAACGAGCAATTTATATCTACATACACCGCGGGTTCCCTTTACATGGAAGTTGCCATTTAGTGCCGCCATGTTTCTATAGTAGCCCTAAACGGACAAACTTCTATAGAGCGTGTTTCGTCAGTACGTTGTTCTACTTCTTCGTTGGTGTTTTAAGAGGCCGCTCGTGTCGTCACCACGTTGAAATGTTGAAACGATGTTGAACCGGCATCGTGATCCCATCGCACCCCCTCCTGCCTTTCCCCTCCCGCAAGCCAGCGCATCCCAATGCCGTGTTCGGAAAGAAAGTTGTGTTTTAAAGGCAATAAACATTAGATGGAAAAATATATATATTTCATTACTTTCTCTCACAGTTATATCGTTAAGTAATTATACTGTATATAAATTGCGGGCATCAGGGGGCCACTAGTAATGTGCATGGCATTGAAACTGATTTCGTATGCACGATCGCATTTCACTTTTCATCATGATGTTTCACTGTAGACTTCGTCTGATGCCAATTTGGTAGACGTCGCCCAACCCTACTAACTGTCATACAAAAAATCTAACTAAAGTCAGCGAATAAACCTGAGACAATGATCAATGAGTAACAATAATATTCGCAATAACATATTGGTTTACTGAATAATTAGGTAAATATATTTCTTTGACTTACCTTTGTACAGAAACCTCATCGCTTGATTAGCTACAGTCAGGTGTAACAGGCGACGACATTTTTGTCCTGTGTCAGCTTCCGTAGCTTCTGTATGCGTTTTGAAAGAGCGGGGTGAGCAGGGGACTTAGCCGTTGGTTGAAATTCGAATCCTCACCGCTAGATGCCGCTAAAAATTACACACTGCACCTTTAATGTGTGTTGGCAGTGTATGTACAAATCTACCCTATAATGATAAAAATCCATGCAGTGGTTTTTAATTAATCTATAAAAATAATATTCCCTTTTTCAAATCGAGCCATTCTCAGATGCCTGTCGTTGTGGCGTCACACCAACAGAGGCCGCTCCCACGGTAGTTGATTGACATGAGCGTCTTACCTGAGATCAGCTGTAACAGTCCAACCTCCATGTTTTGATGCCGGAGCAGGGATGTAAGTTAGACCAGAATTGAGCGATTGAGGTGTTGTGTTGCTGGATGTAATAATGAATGTAGTGGTCGTCATTTACTCCCGACATCTGAGCTGCTGAAGATGCAGTAGATTACGTTTGTTTGTGAAGGGAATGTGTCTCCCGATCTACATAAATGCGTCTATGTTCGCACAAATCATTCGTGATCCAGCTTCACCTACAGCAGAAGTGAGTTTGTTTTTTGTTTTTTTCTGCAATCACCTTTCCTAATAACGTGCTAGTTAGCAAGTTTCACGGCTAAACGTGCTTAATGTGGTTAAAGTAAACAATCTCTCAGAGCAGCAGAGAGTAGAGAGGGGCGGGGCAAGCAGAACTCATTTGCATTTAAAGGAACAATCCCTCAGAATGGGATGATTTTTGCAGTGCTCATTTTGACAAGGTAAAAAGGGTGTTGTTTTACACAACCGTTGAGAATTTAACCAAAGTATATTATAGACTTTTCATTAAGACCCTAAAGAATCATATCAACTTATGGAAAATGGGCATCCGATGACCCCTTTAATATTTTTGGAATAAATTATGACTGCTGTATCTGCCTGTTATATCTTGTGTTTTATTGACAAATGGTAGGTTTAGGGGCAGGGGTTGGGTTACGTGCTCGTAAATGTGTAAATGTGTAATGTAATGTAAATAAAACTGTTGTGACTATTTACACTGAAAAATCACACCCCAACATATATGCAAAAATGGCAATATTATTACCTAATATATATTTTAATTATGACGATAAAATTCCCAGTGCCTTTTGCATCAGCATTTTGACACCAAGGGTTTCTTATTTAAAGCAATGAAGGACCCTGCACGTCGAAAAATTATGCTAAAGGGCAGAAATTTTCTTACTATAGGGATGGTCTGTATTACTTACTGTTGGAGAAAGCATAACGGCTAACTTGAATCATGTGTTCCTTTATAACCACTCACACTGCAATACTTATTGGCCATTTATGGATACCATAGGAATGAATGAGAAGTGCCATAAACTAAATCCCACCTGTCGCCAAAAGTCAGTGACGTTTCTTATAAAATGGCATTTTTTTGTGGTAAACTCTAAAAAGAATTCAATCCAGTAGTATTGTTTAGTGTAAAACATGTTGAAGATTAGCAGATAGGCTGTCGATTCATTAAATGATAATCAATTTCCTCTAAAAAGCTGTTTATTCAGCGTAGTGAAGCCTCTCTTCCATTGACATCCATTCAAAGAAAACGGCCTCTGGTCTCCTTTCCCACGTACTGCCAGACCGGAAGCGTTAGCTTTAGCTGTTACTCTTTTTCAGCTAATGGTTGCAGGCTTGCCATCTAGTGGCTTTGCTAAAGGGGTATCCTATGCGTCAAAAAGTGACACCGAAGGGTCTTGACCAAGCGCCAATATGTGACGAGTTGGGAGAATGTGTTGCGAGCTAAAGTGTGAATCTCAAAAGTGATATTTGTGTCACTTTAACTCTATATAGAGAGCATGTATCTGGGCAGCTGACATATAACATGTTTATAAACTTATTTTTATCAACAAAAATTTTACTTTAAAACATGAAAGTAAAAGAAATTGAGTATTTCATGTTCTGTTGACATAAAAAAATCCCCTTTTTTTTTTTTATTACCTTCATATTATTATTAGTGCTGTTAATTAATGGAAAACAAAACAAAAAATTTTATATAGAATTTTAAAATATTGAAATAATTTTACATCGAATACATAATTTAATGTAGAAACAACAAAGACGGTATATTTTAAATATTTGTTTAATGTCTTCTCTTTACTAAGTACTATGAGGGCCAGTATCACCGCTACCAATACTGCTACTGATGCCTCTATTAAATAAAAATTCTAAATTCTAAATTCTAAAGTTTCTAAAGATGAAATGAGTATAGTCATTATACATTACAGTATAACTGAAAATCATCATCTTTAACACTTAATAGGTTTTAGAAATGCCATCACTAATGGCATGTATGTGTCTTTATTTCATGAAAGATTTCCACTATTTATAAGAGTAATAATCTATTGAATATTTGAGGCTAGTACATTCTTACTTCTGGTAGTCTTCTTGTCATTTCAAAGATTCACAGATCCATTTAAAATCATGACTCCACCCTGATGAATAAACATACCAGCCTGATGAAAAAGACACAACACGGTTTTCTGCTCTTCCTCCATTTGGCGCTCCAGACACCCAGAAACTGAAACAACAGATCAACATTAGATGTTCAGTGCTGTTTCCGGTGTGATATGATACTGACTGTGAGAATTATTTATAAAATAATTCAATTCAGCGATTTCTCACCCAGAGGTCAGTGTGCTGCCATCAACCCATTTCCATGTGCCCTCAACATCACTGCCCGTCAGACCAATCCAGACTCCCAAATTACCAGACTTGTTCATAACAAAATTCTGACAGGATGAAACAATAACACATTTGTCCCGTAACAGTTAAGATGATTTCTCTCTCTCTCTCTCTCTCTCTCTATCTCTCTCTTTCTCTCTTCTCTATCTCTCTCTCTCTCTCTCTCTCTCTCACACACACACACACACACACACACACGTTGGGTTTCCATCGTTTAATACAGGGGTGCCCTGTTCCTTGAGATCGACCTTCCTGCAGAGTTTAGTTCCAACCCTAATCAAACACACCTGTCTGTAATTTTCAAGTGCTCGTTCAGATCCTAATTAGCTGGTTAAGATGTGTTTGGTCAGGGTTGGAGCTGAACTTTGCAGGAAAGTCCAAAAGAAAAATGTCCTTTGTGTATTACTGTCCTTGTGAAGAAATTGTGTCCCCACAATGTAATGAAAACCAGAAAACCAGAACCAGACACACACACTCACTTGTTCCTCTCTGTTGTTTACGATGATCAGATCTGCTCCTTTTTCTGTACAGTATCTTCTACTCTCAGTCCAGCTCTTCTTCTCAGAGGAAATGTAGTAACAGCTGGATTGATAGTAAATCCATTTATCTGTAAACACAACCAGTTCAGCTATTAGCTGTTGATCACTAATGTCACAAAATTTGAAATTACACAACCTGTTACAAGGTTATATGCATAAACATTCAGTTATTTATCAAATATTACATTTTTGTGTAATATTAGTATAGTTCATGATTACCCATTTCATATAAACACTTCAGTTCATTTTTCTCTTGTAAGAACTTTTTGGTTAGTTGAATTAGGTTGGTATTATTGGTCAGTAGCTGGTCTCTCTCTTCTGTGAGGTTGTTAATCTTGGTTAGCAGCTGGTCTCTCTCTCCTGTGTAGTTTGTGTTGTTTATATGGATGTGGACACACTGCACTATGACTGCAGTCAGCAGAAGAACACACAGCAGCACCAAACACACTACAGCTGATCTGGAGCTTCTGATCTTCACACAATCACTTTCTGAACACCACAGATATGATGTTAAATGACTGAACATGTACAAACCGCAACATTTTAAGCAAAGAAATGAATGTTATTACCTGTTTGCTGTAGTGGTTGGTGTGTGTTTGTCTCTGTCCTGAAGTTATGATCTCTCACACAATCTGCACTCTCATAGATAACCACCATCATCTCCACTCTCTCAGACTCAGTTGTGATCACATCGTCATAAATAGCATCAGACATTTCTGCTCTTTTAAAGGCCAGCAATATTAATTTGTGCTAATGCTGATCATTGTTCTCCTCACACTGACTGTTCTTCTCTGCTTTCAGTTCTCAGTCAGGTTTAGCATGAGGCACTAAAAGCTCATATACATGTGGTCTCAACTAAAAGGTGTGAAGGCCGCCCATTTTTCCGATTCTCTTTATTTTGACCAACTTAAGCTATACACGTCACTGCACTGAAGCTGAAGCTGCTATTTTATTCTATTTTTAACACCTATATTAGAACAACAGTATGAAACTGCTCTGAGGTTTGACACCATGTGACATCCAACTTTTTAGATCAAAAAAAAAAAAATTGTCGATTGTCTGTTCTCGCGAGAAGAGTGACGTTCCTCTGTGCTTCCGCATCACTTCTCACAGGAACTTCAGATGATTTTTAAATGTTACATGCAGCTGAAGGTACCAGCTTTTAACTGAAGACACGCTATTTGCGATTCCTGTGTTGACAGCTTTAATGCGGCAGACCATTTAAACATCATACATACACAAATAAAATTACAGTTTTTGCTCTGAACAAACCAAAATGAAAAACAGGTTGCAGGTTCAGTCTGTGGTGACTGAGTCTAATGAAATATCATTAACATGGACAACCAGCCCAATGACTCATGTATAGCAACATATACTAATGTTGAATGTTTTCCTGAGTTGTTTCCTGTCCATGTTGGTGGTTTGCTGATTCTATTTAAAACAGTAAACATGAAACTGATGTGAAGTCAAAGTGTGAATCTCAAAGTGACACTCGTGCCACTTTAACAGTATATAGAGAGTATGCATCTGTGCAGCTGACACATCATATTTATAAACTTATTTTTATCAACAAAGATTTTACTGAAAAAACATGAATGTGTAAGAAAAAATGTGTATTTATGTATATATTTCTGTATATATATGTTCTGTTGGCCATTTTTAAAATTTTTTAACATTTTTAATCACCTTTATATTATTATTATAAGTGCTATCAACTCATTAAAAAAAAAAAAAAAAACTAATTGCACATATTTTCTTTAATCAATCACAATTAACCACACCTATGCATTTTTGTTATAATTTTATATTGTAATAATTTCATTTTAAAATTTTATTTATTTATTTATTTTTTGAATGTCGTCGTACTATGAAGTCACCACTACCAATAATGCTACATTACAGAATAACTGAAAACTAAAACAACCTATGGAAATCTGTTGAAATTTGTTTTGTACTCTTTTAATACACTGATAACCACCAAAAGCAAGTGGTGAGGAGAAAGTCACATGACAAACCAAAACTCATCACAAGCAGCTTTCAAATACTAACATACATAGTAGGTGCACATGTCATTTACACAAACACTAAACATGGTAACACATGTGAAGTTAAATTAATGCAATAAACATTATTTAACAATATTAGAATAGTAACATCAAATCTAATATACACAACTGATGAGAAAAAACTAAGAAGACATAGCTATTTCAACAAAAAAAAAAAAAAACATGAAATGTGAAATGTAGCACAGGGAACTCTCTTAATGTCTATTTACGGTTATTCATTGCAAATGAAATGTTTTCCCCACTTCCAAAAAGAGTATACTACCGTAAAATTACATGTTGTAATTTCGATGTAATTTACAAATGTCCAATACAGTTTTTCACCGTATATAGTAGGGGACCTTACCGTTAACCAATAAATATGTTTTTACTGCAGCATTTTTACAGTCTTTCAACATTAAAATCACAGTCTTTTTTTTACAGTGTACGTATATATCTTTCTGAATGTTTATGTTCAGAATAAATTCGTATCATATTTATTAAAATCATTTCAAAATTTTCTTTTCACAGATCCATTTTGAAACATAATAACACGGATAGTCTTTCCAACCTGATAAATAAGCATTCCGGCTTGATGAATAAGACAGAACACACTTCTCTCTTCCATTTCCATTTGGCTCTCCAGACGCCCAGAAGCTGAAACTACAGATCAGCATTAGACGTTTAGTGCCACTTTGTGATATGATACTGATTGTGAGAATCATTTATTACATAATAATCATTAATAAACAGTGATTTCTCACCCAGGGGTCAGTGTGCTGCCATCAACCCATTCCCATTTGCCTTCCACAGCAGTCAGACCAATCCAGACTTCAGAAATGTCCTTAAAAAAATTCTGACAGGATGAAAAAATTATATATTTGTATCATAACAGTTAAGATGATGTCTTCTGACATAGTATCTGATCTCTCTCTCTCTCTCTCCCACACACACACACAAACATATGTTAAGCTTCCATTATTTAATATGATTTGTAAGCTGTTTTCCTCATGGGAAACAAAAAAAAAATGTTTATCATTATCCTTGTGAGGAAATTTTGTCCCCACAACGTAGTGAATACCAGGACCAGATATATACACATACTCACTTGTTCCTGTCTGTTGTTTATGATGATCAGATCTGCTTCTCTCTCTGTACAGTATCTTCTGCTCTCAGTCCAGCTCTTCTTCTCAGAAGAAATGTAGTAATAGCTGGATTGATAGTGGGTCCATCCACCTGTAAACACAACCAGTTCAGCTATTAGCTGTTGATCACTAATGACACAAAATTAGAAATTACACATAACCTGTTTTTAAAGGTTGTATGCATAAATATTACAAAAGTTAGTTATCAAATATTGTGCTTTTGTGTAATTTTAGTGTTGTTCATGATTACCTGTTTTATTTAAACACTTCAACAGTTCGTTTTTTCTTATTAACTTTTTGTTTTGTTGAATTAGGTTGGTATTATTGGTTAGTATCTGGTTTCTCTCTTCTGTAAGGTCATTAAGGTTGGTTAGTAGCTGATCTTTTTCTTTCGTCAGGTTGTTAATCTTGGTTAGTATCTGGTTTCTCTCTTCTGTGAGGTTGGTGATCATGGTTAGTAGCTGGTGTGTCTCTTCTGTGTAATTTGAATTGTTCGTATAGATGTGGACACACAGCACTATGACTGCAGTCAGCAGAAGAACACACAGCAGCACCAAACACACTACAGCTGCACTGGAGCTTTTGTTCTTCACACCATCACTTCCTGAACACCACAGATATGATGTTAAATGACTGAACATGTACAAACTGATGTTTTTATCCATGAAATTAATGTTATTACCTGTTCGCTGTAGTGGTTGGTGTGTGTTTGTCTCTGTCCTGAAGTCATGATCTCTCACACAATGTGCACTCTCATAGATAGCCACCATCATCTCCAGTCTCTCAGACTCAGTTCTGATCACATTGCCATAAACAGCATCAGACATTTCTGAGTTTATAGTCCAGCAATAGTAATTAGTGCTAATATTAATTATTGTTCTTGTGTAATTTTTCCTGTTCTGCGCTGCTTTCAACTATTATGCTCAACTAAAATGATAGTAAAACACCATGAGCGTGGAAATAGCATAAGGCGCTAATAGCTGGTTTAGTCTCTCACTGAGAGGTGTGAAGACCGCCCATTTTTGTTGCACTCTCTTTTCTGACCAGCCCAAAGACAAATCTTCTATTTTTCCATTTTATTGTTGGGGTTTTGAGTCCTTACTACAGAGATACAGTGAAGATGGGACAGGAAATGATTGGAGAGAAAAGGGAGTCGGTCAGGGATTCTGATCCTCATAGTGCCACATACTAAATACAGCATTACGCATATATTAGCATTAGCACATACATTCACTGTGCAGAAGCTGCTATTTAATTATTTTTTTTAACACCTACTGCATTAGAGTGACATTAAACTGATGTGAGTCAAAGTGTGACACCATTTGACATCCAACTCTTTAGCGCAAAACATGTATTTTTTTAAGCTTAGCATATTTTGAACATCCAAAAACAGTTTCACCAGTGATTTTGTGTTAGTTAACATTGCATCTACTTACAGACTAGTTTACAACGTGTATATTTACTTAACAGTTCATGTGTGCATTTACACGCATGTGTCAGGAAATGCCCATTTGCGGAAACTCTTTTCACACTTAGCTGATCTCACTGTTCTGACGCTGGCTGCCATTTCAGTTTTGTGTTTTATCCAGATTCAGAGACAACAGAGTTTGAAATTGATATCAGATTTATTAAATTCAATCAAAAATATATTTATTTATCAATTTAAACATGGATGCAGTGACTATGTGTTGTATTTGTAGGGCAGATTTGTATATAAATGTAAAACATTTCCCTTTAAACATTCAAAGAGTGCATACTAGTACCTTTTAAGAACCCTTTTAAGGTACTAAGATATATTTTTTCTCTGTTAGTGTATGAAAGATCGAGTCAGGACAGTACAACTTTCAGCTGGATGTATTGCTTAGTTTGCCCAGTGTTTTTGCGTGGAGCGGGATGTGGCGGTGTCCAGTTCCTGGCACGAGTCCCAGGAACGGATAGAGAAAAGCACTGGCTGGCATATGTGAGGTGTTTGGCACCAGGCCACACAGAATCGAGCATGTGAGTACTAGCACCTCGGACTCTGACCCATTCAGAAGCAGACAGGAAAGTGACGAGTCTGTGAAAAGCGCTGGAGCAGGTGTCCTCTGACGGAGCGCTCCACAGCAATGTCATTTGTTTCTACACGGCCTCCGCAGTCAAAGAGACAAGGTGCCCCTCGTGTCCTTCACTAACTCTGTTTTAATTGCCTGGGAAGTTGAATGCAGAGGATAAACACAGAAGCTTATCTGCGAGGACAGAACACAGGAAAGTCAGACAAGTCCGACTTTCTTTTTGCCCCCTGAAAGTGTAAAATATTTCACATGTCTTTGAGACAAAAAGCACAGGACAGTTACTTATAGCATTTTACAGGAATAGTTTATCTTCCTGTCTCTCCTATTCTCCTCCGTGACATCACGGGTGATAGATTTCCTGCGCTCTGGTTTCCGGGAGCATTATTAACCTAAAAATATGTTCTCTTCATCATGACTTATTAAATTCAATTTATTCTCTTTTGATGTGGGTTAAGCTTGTAATCAAGGCTTACCTCAGTCATCTTGTTTCCTTGATTAAATTTGTATGGTAGTATAAATTATGCAATCTCATGCATAATGCAGCATTTAAATGCATGTTTTTTAATTTTCTTTTGATCAGCCTTTAAAAAAAACAAAGTTTCTAACTTTGTAACCCAGCATTTGTTTCTTTATTTTGCGTGTGTACACAGGCTCCTTCCCAGGACAAATTACAAAAAGTAATTTCACATTACATTAATTATTGATTGATTTTAACAGTTTTTATTCATCAACTAATCCGATGTTCATTTATGTCAAACAAAATTATTAACTTTATATCTGTTGTACTGCATGAGCCTATGGCCAAATGTATTAGCTTTGAGGTCCACTATATGCTACATTTATATTTTTTAACATCAAGGAGAACAGAGCAGAAGTATACTGATGACTCATCCTGTACTGCACATGTTTTTGTCCAATCAGATGCTCTCTAGAATGAAAACATCTCACCCAGTAGAAAGTACCATATCAAATGGCCAGCACACCACTTTAAATTATTTTTAAATGTTTTTTTTTTTATTTTTTTTTATTTTATTTTTATCGCATCTGAGCCAACTGTTGAATTAAAGGGATAGCTCACCCCAAAATGAAAAATCTGGAAGCCGTTTCCGCCACTGAATAAAAAATAAAAAAGGTAGTTGCGACTTTTTATCGCACAATTCTGTTTTTTTTTCCTCGCAGTTGCGTAATTTGCGTAATAACTAAAATGCAATTCTGACTTTTTTTCTCATAAGTGCATGATATAAACTCACAACTGCAAGATATAAAGTCAGAATAACAGGATATAAACCCACAATTGCGAGAAAAACTCATAATTCTAACTTTATAATTTGCAATTGCAAGTTTAAATCTCACAACTCTGCGAGATTGTATTACACAGTTCTGAGACAAAAGATGTTGTGAGATATAAACTTGCAGTACAAATTCTGAGGGGGGAAAAACTGATATGTTATCATAATTGTATTTATATCTCACAATTCTGACTTAATAAATAAAAAATATGTGTTCTAAAGTTAGAATTGTGATACTAACTCACAGTTCTGAGAAAAAAAGTCAGAATTGTGAGATATAAACTGAGATATAAATTGTGAGTTTATATTACGCAATACTGACTTTATAACTCACAACTCCGAGTTTATATTGCTCAATTCGCAATGAGAAAAAAACTCAGAATTGTGAGTTTGCATCTCGCAATTCTGACTTCATTTCTCAGAATTCAGAGTTTGTATCTTGCAATTCTGACTTTTTTTTTTCTCAGAACTGTGTAGTTTGTGTTAACTGTAACTGTGATTTAAATTTGCAATTGCGAGTTATAAAGTCAGAATAGCAGGATATAAACTCACAATTGCACAGAATAAGGTCAGAACTACAAGATAAAAACTCACAGTTATGCATTTATTCTCACAGTTACGAGTTTCTCAGAACTGTGAGTTTGTACTTCACAATTCTGAGAAAAAACTTGTGAGATAAAGACTCGACTTGCGAGTTATAAAGTCCAATTCTGAGGTGAAAAAAGACGGTAGTTTTTAGAATTGCAAGTTTATATCTCACAATTCTGACTTAACTTTCAATTGTGTGTTATAAAGTCAGAATTGCGAGATATAAACTCATAACTGTGTGAAAAAAAAAAAAAAAAAAAAAAACTAAGAATTGTGAGATTTAAACAATTCTGAGTAATAATCTTGCAGTTCTGTCTTTTTTCTCAGATTTACAATTTTATATCTCACAATTCTGACTTAACATGCAGTTGTGAAATGTGAGATATAAACTCACAATTGTGAGAAAAAAAACCTAAGAGGCTTGAATCTCGCAATTCAGAGTTATTTCTCTATTAATTCACGAGTTTATATTACACAATACTGATTTTATAACTCGCAAATGCAAGTTTATATCGCACAATTTCAAGGAAAAAAGTCAGAATTGGAAGTTTATATCGCTCAATTCTGAGAAAAAAGTCAGAATTGTGAAATGTAAACTCACAACTGAGAAAAAAAGTCTGAATTGCGAGTCGCAATTACCTTTTCTTTTGGCGGAAACAGGTTTCCATACTTCCCTATTAAGATCACAAAGAAAAAAGTTTTGGAATGACATGGACTTTTAAATTTTTACAGATGGGATAACCCAAAAATATCTTGGGAATCAAGCACATTCAAAGTCAAAACACAGCACTGTTACACATTCTACCAGCACATGATTTTAAAGCAGTTTGCAAAGATTAATACCGTGCACTAGTAATAGTATAGCAATAGTAGTGCAAAAATAATTCAAAATAAGATTCCCAGTCTATTTTGATTACAAAACATTTTAAATAGGTATATAAATGATTACATGATTATTAAATACAGAAACAGGAGGGGAAAAATATACTTTTTGTGCTCCTATATTATTAAACAGATAAACAGGATCACATGCAGAAGGTATAGTGATGTTCAGGTAATTCATAAGCCACAAATGTCAAACGCAGAATATTAATAAAGTAGCGAAGTCCCTCTTGAATCTCTCAAACATGAGATGTATGGTATTCTCAGCAGAATTTGATCTGAAGGGATCTGTAAGACAACGTAATCAGACTGAATTACTCTAGATATCTATTAAACTTTCACACTATTTCTTTCATAATGCACAAACCCTGAAAGCAGCTTTATGGTTTCTTTCCACACCTTTAAAGGTCAAAGACTTCATATAAGCCTTAGCACATCATAACGAATCACAAAGATGTATATTTTCACATTCAGCATCTGAACTTTTATAAAAAAAATATTTGTTTCATTACAAAAAACGATTTCCTGTGCCATTTGTGGAAGGCAAGCGCACTGGCGGGTGTTATGCTGGCTGACAGAGCTGTTTGTATGGATGACGTGTTGGAGCGGAGCAGAAACATGGACAGGCAGCTTGACATTTGTTGCTTGTGAGGAAGCAGTGGTGTGCTGGCCACTCTATGGGCCAGGCCTAGTGGGAGACCAAGCCCTCATGCTGCTCCACTCACCCCCTGCTGCGCCTCCTCCACCAGCCCCTCCATCTGGAGGACCAGAGGGCCTCTGCTGGGGCTCTGCTGTCTCCTCCCAACGCGGACTCACGCTGGCCGCCGGTTGGGTGTTTCATTGGGGATTAATTAGGCGCAGGGAGGCTTGCTGGAACCGGGCCATAAATAATCAGTTTGGTACCGGTTTATTTTGCGCAACTTCTCGGTTGCCACTGAGAAATTTGGCGGCGAAGTGTTGTGATGTTTGTTTTACAAAATTAGCTGAAATATGGTGTCATAAATCTGTTCAAATAGTTCAGATTACTCAGAATGACGGGGCTGATTTCAGAAAAATCAAGACCGGTTCCAATACTGCAAATTAAGCCAATGATTGGTGGAAAATTGTGCCCAGCTATATTATAAATGGTCTTGTAAGTTTATCTTAGCTTGGAATATGATTCCTCTTCAATGGCCTCATGGGAGTAGAGTGTCCATTGAATGTGCACTTCACAATCTTGTCATCTCAGTTAATGGTAAACAAACTTGGCTTGCTGTCCTCAACGGAGACTCAAACCCGAGGCTCCGTTTGAGCTCCAAGTTCAGCCCCCCCATTGCGGTACTGCATAGAGGGAGAATAACAAAAATAGAGGAGGAGATGGGGAGGTGGAGGGATGCTGAAAGAATTGTCGCGTCAGTTCAAAAATGAAACGCCTGGTGAGTGGCACTAAAAGTCAATGCTTCATTAACATTAACCACATGCACTAAACCCTAACTTAATCCTAACTGATAGCGTTAAGAAAACCATACAAGAGATAAAAACACATTTGCTGAAGCCACCATGCCAGTTTAGCCTGTTTATGCAAGGGTTTTAGCTCTTTCATGAAGTGTTGTGGCTCATGTTTTACGGGACTCATTCCAGAGAGCTCCGCATCACAAGTACAAGATTTGTCTAATTTTAAATGAATACTAAAAACTGAGATGAAAATTTTACTTCAGCCAAAAATTTACTTTTACTACGGTAAAATAAATATTCAGCAATATGATTAAAAGGCTTTTGAATTTTGCCACAGTTTTTTCTCTGTATAGAGTTGCTATGGCAACTAGTAAAGACCGTAAATTTGGTTATGCTAGCGTGTGTGGAAATATTTAAACCACGTGCGTTAGTTTGTGCCCCGCACACCCCTACAGTTTGACCTGCCCACAAACATTTCTGCTAGTTATTGTGTTTACATCATGTTCCATGATATCACAACAGTACAATTCAAACCTTTTGTTGTGTGCTCATCAGTTTACCGAGAACGGCTTCTCTTCTCTTATCTTCGCTTTTATCTTTTATCTTTTTTTTATCTTTTATCTTTTATATTCTTTATTTGGACCAACAAGTGTCTCCAAACCACAACCTGTAAGTACGATTGATACATCATGTGTACATTTTCAGTTGAGTGCTCAAAATATCAAGTTTTTTTTGTGCTAATATGTACCTAATGCAGCTTTAGGTTTCCAGATAAAGCACAAAATTACTGTCTTACTGAAATAGTTCTGATAATTCGCTGTGAACTAACTATTTCCTAAGAATGTGTTGATTAATGTAGACTGTTGTTGTTCTAATTACTTCATTTAATAATAAAGAATGTAGTGTAGCGCACAGACTTTAAAATCATTGTGCTGTTTATTTTGTTGCCCCGCAGTTATAGGGTTAATGTGGGGAGTAAAAGAAACTGTATTGTTTCATCAGTTAGTCACATTAGCACTCGGCTAACGTATCCACCATTATTGTTTTGTTATGTGTTTACAGCTAAACTTTGCTTAAGCTGTGGCCACGATTCGCTTGCTAAACTAATGTCAAATAATGTCATTATTTTAAGAACGGATTTAGGAACTATTATTGTTTTATGTAAAGGTAGCACTTGCTAACTTGTACAAGTAATTCTTTCTGTGCCAGTCATAACAGACTTGGCCAGCTGACCAATCAGGGGAGAGCAGGCTTATGGAAGGGAGGGGTTTACAGATGCTTCGAACAATCCGTTTCAAAATCATTGACAAATGACTCTAATATTAAATGTATATTCTTAGTAGGGCTGTCAAACGATTAATCATGGTTAATCACATACAAAATAAAAGTTTAAGTTTGCCTAATATATGTGTGTGTACTGTGTGTAATTATGTATATATAAATACACACACAAATTAATGTATATATTTAAGATAAATATTTATGTTCAAAATGTTTTTATTTATATATAATGTAAATTATATAAAATTATAATAAATACATATACTTTCTTAAATGTGTTTGTATTTATATATACATAATTATTACACACAGCACACACACATATATTAGGCAAACTCAAACTTTTATTTTGTGTGAGATTATTTGCGATTAATCATTTGACAGCCCTAATTCTTAGAAAATTACAATGTTTTCTGACCTTAGATGCATTTGAACATTTTGTAGGGGACTCTTTTAAGTCCTGCTCTTTATAATCTTTTTTTAATATATTCATACAATATTCATATGTCATTTATTCCTATAAAAGCTTAATTTTTAGCATCATTACTCTAGTCTTCAGTGTCACATGATCCTTCAGAAATCATTCTAATATGCAGATTTGCTGCTCAAAAAACATTTCTAATTTTTATTATCAACTGTTTATTATCAACAGTTGTGCTGCTTAATATTTTATTGTGGATTTTTTTTTTTTTTTTTTTTTTTTTTTTCAGGATTATTTTATGAATAGAAAGTTTAAAAGAACATAATTTATATGAATTAGAAAGCTTTTTGTTTCCCACTTTTATTTAATTAAATTTAATGCATGATTATATTGCTACTCTGACCTGATGAAAATCACAAATGCAGAACATTGACTACATGTCTTACAGTTCTTTAAGAAATTATAACAGCATATGCTTTCAGATGATACACGATAACATATGCGGTTGTTGAAAATACATCTTGAGACATAAGGAAAAAACTGCATTCCCACGCAGTCATCAAAAGCGACAAGACAAATATTTGTGTGTTTGTGTGGGTGCATATATACACTTGATCCAAAAAGCATTTGGCCACTTAAGCTACACATAAAGATCTACATATGTCATTGCATTATTTAAAAACACAAGCACATTTTTGAAGCAAAATACTTCAAACAAAAAGATGAGATGTTGCTCAAAATGAACACATAAAGTGGACATTTTCTGACTGTCAGAGTGAACTTAGGTGGACTTCATACATCCACTAAAATCACCTTAGTAAATGGAATAAATAACTCAAAAAGTATAGGTCTGATATATTTGCATTATACAATATTTGCTTGCAGATTTAGATTCGTAGATTCATGTTTTGAACTGAAATGAAATTCAGCCATTTTTAAGTGTGGCTTAAATGGCCAAATACTTTTTGGGGCGCGTGTATATGTGTGTGTCGTAGATTTGCCCATGCACAGACAGTAGAGGAAGCCAGTCATTTTGGCAGAGGGAGGGGAGCGACAGCCTCGTCTGGCAGAAGAGACGAGAGCATCGAGAAAAACGGCAGATGGCTTGATGTGTTAGGGGAACTCATCTGCAAGTGGTTCAGGGGAGGTCCAACAGAGGCACACATATACACACACACAAACGCTCATGGAGGCCGGTGGGTGGACAAAGAGGAAAGTAAAGTAAAAGAGGCATAGAAAAACACAGAACAAGGGAGAGTGAAAAGATGGCTTGGGAAGTGGACCAAGAAGAACTTGCCTCAGGATATTTCAGTCGGAACTGAATAACGAGGGTAACCACCAAGGGGCTGACAGGAAGAGGAAAAAAAATGAAATAGAAGGGCACATGGTGGGAGTTAGGCATCATGATATTCATTCATTTACCTACAGCTAGCCTATTTCTACACACAGAGTGATTTTACAATGGGTTGCAGCAGTGACGCACTGCACATCTTGAATCATGAGACAAGGCCCCGCCCACAAGTAGTGACATCATCTTTACGTCACGTAACTATTCACCATTGCATAAGCTATGTGATATTTATCTCATCAAATAATATTATTTATATAAATGATTTAATTTAAATATTAATTATATATTTAGTCTGGAATGTTCCAAAGAACAGCATTTGAAAAATATATGTTTTATAACATTATAAACAGTATTTAAAAAATACTTTTAAATGGTAGTGTATCCGTGACTTCTGAGTGAAAATGCATACGGGTTATGTGGACAAATAAGTATGTACTTATAGTTAGAGAGATCCAGTGTCGCATATTTCCATATGGAATATGAATTTCAAGTATGGAACATTGTCAGTTGACTATACTGCGGCAGACATAATGGCAGTCCTTTGATCAGACGTGTTTTACCTTACCGCACACCGTTGTGTGAATTCATTCCATATGTGATACATTTTCTATGCAAATAACTGTATTATGCTAGATTGCCTGAGGTTCAATGCAAAAAACACACATTAGTCTAATGAGACATCATGGTTACGCAGCAGGTGGTAGTAGTACAGACACTGGAGCTCAGATCAAAGAAGGACCGGGGTGGTCGGATGACTGGAGATGGAGAGAGAGAGAGAGAGAGAGAGAGATTTCTTTGCTGGAATGTGATGGCAACGTCCAGGGGTCAGGACTGAGGGCTAATGATGCTACTCGTCAGGAAAGGCCATCTAAGTTGGGGTAAGTACATAGACTGTAAAAAACATGGACTTAGTGTCCGTGACGTCACTCGTAGGTTTCTGAAAAGTATTTTTGAAGCCTAAAGTGGGCGGAGCCGACCACCGCCATCTTGGCAGCGCGTCATAATCAAAAATGGGCAAAAAGGTGGGATGCGGGTGAAGCTGAGGTGTCTGGTTGCTAAAACCACGCCCGCCTATAACTCGACAGTAGTGACAGTAGTACTGCCATGAGAAAAGCCAAGGAGAAACCAAGGCAGAACACAGTATAACATCAGTTTCTGCTCTTTGACTTTGTTTTGGAACGCTCAAACTGAGTTACGGTGCTCTGCATTTGTTTAGCCGTTCATCAGTATTACTGTGCCGCCCTGGAGTTATATGGTATTCTGCCTTTTGCTTTACTGTCCATTAAAGTCTGCCGTTTTTAAATTACTGTGTAGCCTAACTTGTGTACTTTCATACATATGTCTGCAGTTCATTAGACAAACAAATGCAATCTAACAAATTGCTCCATATAACAAAGCACTGTAAGCAAGCAACGACTACATAACTTGGCAAAAATAATTAATCGTAAATCATCTTTATTTTTTTTTTCCTTTTTATAATGCAGATTATTCACTCAGTGTCAGCTGTCGGTCTGGGGCTACCCACTTCTGCACGTGTGAAGACTGGAATGCCAGCGTAGCATGTATTACACATAAAATCAGTAAGAGTTAGCAATTAAATCTCTTTCCTACCTTTTCTTGTAAGTCAAAAAAAAAAAAAATCCATGGCAATGAACGTCATCGGAGATGTTTAATTCACAATCATTCTGAGCATTATTCCTACTTGTTGGCGTTCACATCAATCCACAAATTGTTCTTATAGGTTAGGCTATTTTCATTCACTTCGATGTCAAACAATATGTTAAGTATGACTTGCATCCTTTAATGTTAGTGAACATTGCAACTAAATTGGCTGCATAACGGCATCCACTCACATTTAACTTTTTGTCTGATTGTTACGGTCAGAAAAAAAAATCTAATCACATTATAGCCTATGAGCTAACCAATAATCACTAGATTTTATACAGATGTTACTATAATAATTCTGTAAATGATGATCAGCACCCAATATTGTATATAATGTGGTAGTTACTGCCCTTTGCCTTGGCGTGACATTTCACTTTTTGCAAACAATGCTGAGTACATTAACTTCAAAATAGCTGCAAAAATCAAGTTTGAGATCATTTTTATTAAAACATCTAAATGCCAGATTTCCAGTGTCCTACCTATAATTAATTTTTCTGGAAAAATAAAAATCTTTAAGGCCATTTTTCTCAATTTCACACTCTAACGAGTTACGGTCTATTGCCTTGTGGGCATAGCGGTCATTAACTCCCTTAATTATACAGAAACGGATGAGTTATGAAAAAATTCACCCCCCTCACAGTTGTCATTAAGGGCAAAATTACCTATATAGACCAAAACCATTTTTTTGTACCAGGCTGTAAACATATTTTTTTCTGCTGTAAATTTGGACATTTTATTATGGGAGGTCTATGGGAATGACTCCCTTTTGGAGCCAGCTTCTAGCGCCCAGTCGATAAATTGCGGTTTTAATTACTTCCATGTTCCATGTTGGCTTCAATAGAGAGAAATTGCCACTTGGGTAAGTACCATTTGAAAGTTCAGAGTATATATATATATATATATATATATATATATATATACATTTTGTTATTTCAAATAAATGGTGTACTTTGTAACTTTCTGTTCTTCCTACAAAAAGTATCATGGTTCCACAAAAAAAAAAAAAAAAAAAAAAAAAAAAAAAAATATATATATATATATATATATATATATATATATATATATATATATATATATTAAGCATTAAAACTGTTTTCCACATTGATACTAATGTGAATTTTTTAGCAAATCAGCATAAATCAAATATTTCTGAAAGATCATGTGACACTAAAGACTATGATGACTACTGAAAAAGTCAGCTTTGCATCATAGGAATAAATTACATTTTAAAATTTATTCAAATAGAATATCGTTTTTATAATTAGCAATAATATTTCCACAATATTACTGTTTTACTATATTTTTTTTTAGCTAATTAATGCACTCTTTGTGAACATAATAGACATTCAAAAACTTTACTGGACCCAAACTTTTGAACGGTAATGTATCTTCCACATAAAGGCATGTTTTCACTTCTGAGTAAATAAATAAATAAATAAATAATAAAAGGGCACTGTACCATTTCCCCACATAAATAACTTTATTTATCATATTTTTGACTTACATGTGAAACATAAGCTGCAAGAGTTCTGGAAAATAGAAGAATTTTGACTTTATATCTTATATTTGTGACTGTATTCCTCATAATTGTAATATTTATAGTTATGTATTTCTCATAACACATTTTCACAAGCAATATGACTTTAGAAGATTGTGATCAGTAAGATTACAGATAAGTTTTTTGTCTTGTATATTTGGTTAAAAATACAGAAAAAAAACAGTAATATTGTGAAATATTATTGCAATTTAAAATAGTGGTTTTCTATTTTAATATACTTTAAAACATTTAAAGTATTAAACATTTTAAATATTTTTAAAATATTTATTCCTGTGGTGCAAAGCTGAATTTTCAGCATCATTACTCCAGCCTTCAGTGTCACATGATCCTTCAGAATTTATATTATGCAGATTTATTATTAATGTTGTAAACTGCTATAAATGTTTTGCTGCTTAATATTTTTTTGGAACGTGATACGTTTTTTAGAATTATTTGACGAATAAAACATTAAAAAGAACAGCACTTCTGTAAAACAAAATTATTTTGTAACAATATACACTAAAGTTTGGGGTTTTCTTTCTTTCTTTCTTTGAAAGAAATTAAAACTTTTATTCAGCAAGGACATGCTAAATTGATAAACAGTAATAGTAAAGATTTAAATTGTAAAGACTTCTATTATATAAATATAGTATATTAAAATAGACTATATTAAAATAGAAAAGTGATATTTTAAACTGCAACTATATTACTTTTTTTCTGTATCTGTGATCAAATAAAAAGAACTTTGATGAGCTTTGATGAGCTGGTCCTGAACTTTTGAACGGCTGTGAATGTTTACAACATGGATAAACAAATGTTTTTAAAACCTTTCTTCATTAAGCTCTTGGTCAGCTTTAAAGATCAATTATGTACTGCCAAATTGGTTTTATATATTACGACTGCTTGCAAAGACTCATTTTGATGGGCACTGACCAGCACACATGATTATCTAATTACTTCAGGGAATTCAACTGAGGTTTCACTCAGTTCCTACTCTGAATTGGATATTATAATCACTTCATAAGTTGACAGGAGTAAAATATCAGTCTAACCCTGTCCCTACAGTACAGTCCAAAACATCTGTCAGAATGAATCACTCTTAGGGAAGGTCTGCCTTCTGTGCCGTTGCCATCTTATTTAATTACTGGCTGAAACAACAGAAACAGGATGTGACAACACGCAAATTGGCTCGCTTGACTGGCCAGCCACCAGTGTTTCATCCAATCTCAAAGGAGGCTCCAATTTCAACTCTGAGAGCCCCAGTAATAAATAGGTAATTTATATAATAATGTTTAGATTTTCAAATCAGTCCCATTACAACAGCTACACTTTCCAGATTAATTCTGATTACATCGTTTATTGACCATATTACCATGGCTAGTGAGTGTTTCTTCTCAATAAGTGCCAATTTCAGTAGGCGTCACTGGATATGACCTTTGCAAGGCTGGTATACTTGAGAAAGACCATTTGAAAGACTTCACGGTTTAAATTAAACTTTGCTGAAAATTTACTCACCCTCAGGCCATCCGAGATGTAGACGGGTTTGTTTCTTCATTGGAGCAGATTTAGAGAAATTTAGAGAAGTCCAGGGAGTCCAACCTGGATAATGTCCAGTAAATTGAATAAAAATAATAAGAGTCTTATAAGAGTGCTTTTCCTTGTAAAACACTATGGGTTTGCTACGTGGTTGACAGTGGACGTCTTTGTTATATGCTGGTCCCATATGGCTCTAGTTATGGTTGTGCCAATAGACGAAAGTATCCTATTGTGTATCAACAATAGTAAGAGATATAGCCTGTGGCTCTTGCCTTTGACAATGTTTATTATTATTATTATTGTTGTTGTTGTTGTTGTTGTTGTTATCTAAGTAATATTAGGGCATATTTATTCCATCATATTTCTTTCGTGTTGCGCAATATAACCAATTCAACACACGATTCTGTTGAGTTTATGAATGCATTGGCCAATCAGAGGTGTTCAGATGAGTCATCGCTGAAAAACCGGAGTTTTGAATATTTATTAGAGATAAGAGATTTATTCATAATACAAAGTAGACAGCTTCACTGTTTATGACGGCAGTGTTTTTAAAGTGCATAAACTCACCTAGAGTAGACTGAAGTCAGTGGTGTTTTTGATAATTCTTTATCTGTTTTGTGTAGCTGTTGTTTGAGTAACTAAGAAACTAACGTTAACTTTATAATTAGTAACTGACAATGTTTCTATTAAATTGTTATCATGTTAAATACAAATTTAGTCATATTCAAAATATTTACTTGACTAAAGTGATGTGTAGTTATAGATTACACTGTCACTAACTTACCAGGTTGGTTCATTCTACGACTTTGAACCGAAGTATGTAAATTATTAAATAAATTAGCATGATAATATTGTGTATATAGAATATATCGCCCAATAAATAGTTTTTGCCTTTTCATTGTAAGTCTATAGTATTCCGTGTCTGTTTTATTATCTTGCCAGGTGAAAATCACACATCCGATGGGCTTTAAAGTATGAGAAATAATAACAGTAATGCTTGCCTAACAAAGTACCTATAATGAACAGTAATTTCATAAAAGATAAAGCTCTCAGGCTTCTTTTGGAGAGGTCATTGAAAACAGGGAATTATGCAGTCCAATTTGAATATTGAAAATTCAGTGTTTTGTAATCCATTTTGCTGATTATGTAAGAGTGCTTGATCATTTATGAGCTTGACAGCTCTTGTCGCTAATGTACCCAGTCACTGTAAGAACTTTTTTTTTAAGAAACACTGGATGTAAAATGACTGCTTTAAGTCATCTGTGGTACTGAGCGCATTTAGGCCATAAATATTTTGAGTAAACATGTCTAATCATGTTTTACAGGATGAGCGCGTTTGAATGAGAACAAAGCTGTCGGCTCAGGCGTACTGCGGCCCAGGAGAAACCTTCAAAACAGGTGCGGTACGTCCTGTATTCTAGCTTCTTCCCCACCTGCACTGTCTGTAATAAAGAGCTGATGTGAGTGAGACGGCAGCTAGAGGGAAATCTCTCAGGACTGCTCTTGGCACGCAACGCATGCGAACAGTAAATGGCCAAAGTCTCTAGTTGTGGTTGTTTTACAGAGAGGCCTGGCATAAAAAGTCTTAAAAAACTCTACGGTTGTGTTTAAATATTAAAGGTTTTACAATTATAAGGTCTTGACCAAATAAATAAATAAATAAATAAATAAACGGTCTTAGAAATAACAAAAAAAAATCTAAATCAAAAATAATTATTATATAATTTATAACAATAATATAAATTATATAACAAGTAAAATTAGAAAAAAAAAAAAATAATCAAGACTGGGTTTTTATTGATTTCTCGGAATGAGACCAAGAATAAAGCTGGCATTTTAATTAATTATTGAGGGGGAAAAACACAAACTAAGTAGGATCGTGAGAAAGAGAGGCCAGCATTGATTTTACAAGTCCCTCAGATTCCCTCTGGCGTGTATCACGCTCTCGGAGCTTTAGGCACAAAAAACACACATCCAGAGCCCAAAGGATGAAGCCAGGAAAGAGTTTCTCGGACAGACATGGAACAAACTGCCTCGTTGTGGAAACGGGGAAAAGAAAAAGAGAAATGAGTGCTGGAAAGACAGAGAGCGAAATAGAACACCTGCTGGGCTCCGGTTTTCAATTACTCCTTATAAGATTTAAATTTAATAAGGTTAATTAGCCACTATAATTAGTTAAATCGCTTTTAGTGACAACTCACAGCTGCTAACTTGCAAAAACATCCACATTCAATGTGATTTTCTATTTAGTTGTTCTCGCTGCTAGGAATTTTTTTTTTTTTTTTTAGTATCTTCCAGTAATTCCCAGAGAGAGATAACAGTGTGCTCTGCTGTGGGAGGTATTTTGCACCTTCATTAGAGGAAGTCACCATACCTGTATGTACTTGTGATATACTATATTATAATAATATTACATTCGACTGTAATATTAATAATAAGTAAGTATTAGTAATAAGTAAATTAGCAGTTACCTTGCCTGGACATTCTGGTCTTGTTGACTACATAGGCAAGCAGCGATTACTTGAGGTTCAAGTGCTTTAAGGCATTTAAGCAAATAAAGACATTATTTAGAAAGCTTGTTACCACCAAATCAATGATTTGAAAAAGCGTTTTTGGCAAATCCTGGTAATTTACCATAGAAATATGATGTTTTTTTTTTTTTTATGACTGTTATAGTGCCAGCTGTGGTCTGATCGCCTTAAAACTTTGCATGCTTGTTTAGAATCACCTGTCGCATGTGCTCATTTACATTTTACATTTATTCATTTAGCAGACGCTTTTATCCAAAGCGACTTACAGGTGGGGAATACATCAAGCGATTTGTCCTAAAGAGGCAAAACGACCTACGAAGTGCTCAAATTACCATATAGCAGGCATTGTTCAAATAAGTACAAGCTAGAAAGGGAAAAGAGTAGAAAAATAATTTTTTTTTTCAAGTCAAGTAGTGTCGAAAGAGATGGGTTTTCAGCAGTCGCTTGCTCAGCTGGTTTCGTGAAGTTTTGAGCTTTCCTTTAGGCTTTATAGGATTTTGGGTAAATTTGGACAGGTCCCTTTTCTAAACGACTCCGTTATAGCTTCCCAAAGGGTACGTTTCAACATGTGTTTGATAATTATTGGAGAGTCCTGAAAATTATACTGCAGTGGTTGCTAACAAAAGTAGGTTTTTTACATCTTAATCATTTAACAAACAATTTAATTGAAAGCAGTGGTTCTAGAGGCAGAGTTGTTCGGAATGAGGAGTTCTATCATATGTACAGTGCTGCTTGAAAGTTTGTGAACCCTTTAGAATGTTCTACATTTCTGCATAAATATAACACAAAACATCATCAGATTTTCACACAAGTCCTTAAAGTTGACAAAGAGAATCCAATCAAGCATACAAGATAAAAATATATACTTTGTCATTTAGTTATTGAGAAAAATGATCCAGTGTTAAATATTTACGAGGTGTAAAAGTATGTGAATCTTTGCTTTCAGTATCTGTTGTGACCCCTTTTTGAAGCAATAACTGCAGGTAATGTTTTTTGTAACTGCTGATCAGTCCTGCACAACGACTTGTAGGAATTTTAGCCCATTCTTTAGTACAGAAACACTTGAACCCTGTGATGTTGGTGGGTTTTCTCCTAAAAACGTCTCAGGTTACGTATGTAACCCTGGTTCCCCGAGGGAAAGAGACGCCGCGTCGAAACGCTTTGGGAACGTCTTCAGCGTGACCGTGCTCTGAATCACATGTGTAATCAGTCCAATGGAAGAGCGAGACGTCAACGGCGGGTGACGTCACCAACCAGGAAGCTATAAATACACGTGCGTTGGAAACCGGCGTCAGCTTCAGGAGAGAAGCAGCGCTCGCAGGGATGCAGGATGAGGGCCTCGAGACGCGGCGTCTCGTTCCCTCGGGGAACCAGGGTTGCATCCGTAACCTGAGACGTTCCCCTTCAGGAACTCGAGCCGCGTCGAAACGCTTTGGGAACGAGATGCCCACGCCGCCAGAAGCCGAGTCCCTGCCTAGGAAGAGCTAGGACAAAGGACAGAAGAGCCAGGAGCGACTCGCAAGTCCAGGTCGTAAAACCTGACAAAAGTAAGGGCCGTGGACCATCCCGCAGCATTACAGATGTCCTGAATAGAGACACCTTCAAGAAAAGCTTTGGAGGCCGAAACACTCCGGGTTGAGTGAGCCTTGACCCCTAAAGGAGGAGGGAGACCAGAGGACTCATATGCAGTAGAGATAGCATCCACTATCCAACGACTTAAGGTTTGTTTGGTGGCCGGAAAGCCACGCTTAGCCGGACCATAGCAAACGAAAAGCTGATCAGATTTTCTCCACCTGGCTGCTCTGTGGATGTACGTGTCCAGCGCTCGAACTGGACACATACAGTTTAGCTTCTGCTGGTCGGGCTCCCGGAAGGGAGGAGGACAAAAGGCCTGAAGTACCACTGGCCGTGGTGCTGAGGAGGGGACCTTAGGGATATAACCCGAACGAGGGTGCAAAAAAGCTTTTGCCAAACCTGGCGCAAAGTCCAGAAAAGAAGGGGCCACAGAAAGGGCCTGAAGATCCCCAACTCTCTTTAGAGAAGTGATAGCAATGAGCAAAACTGTCTTAATCATCAGGTGATGATCGGAAATCTCCTCTATAGGCTCGAAAGGAGGCCCGCAGAGAGCCTCTAGCACCAACGACAAGTCCCAAGAGGGAACACGAGAACGTACAGGAGGCCTCAGCCTCAGTGCACCGCGGAGGAAACGAGACACAAGGGGGTTTTTACCCACCGAGAGACCACCGAGAGGGGCGTGGTAGGCCGCAATGGCCGCCACGTAAACCTTCAGGGTGGAGTGGGATAACCCTGCGGAAAGCCTATCCTGCAGGAACTCCAGCACTGAACCGACTGGGCAGTTAACTGGGTCCTGCTGGTGGCGTCCACACCAAGAAGTGAAAAGCTTCCACTTCAAGGCATAAAGTTTCCTCGTAGAGGGAGCTCTAGATTGGAGAATGGTCTCAACAACCTTGGTTGAGAGACCGGAAGCTAAGAGGTGTGCCCCCTCAGGGGCCACACCCAAAGTTTCCACAGCTCCGGGCGAGGGTGGAACACAGTGCCCCCCGCCTGTGAGAGGAGATCCCTCCTGACGGGAATCTCCCATGGAGAGCCGTCGAGGAGAGAAATCAGGTCCGAGAACCAAACTCGGCCCGGCCAGTACGGGGCAACTAGAAGAAGGGAAACCCCGTCCCGGCGCACTCTCTCTAGAACTCCCGGGAGCAGAGCGATCGGGGGAAAAGCGTACAGGCGAAGCCTCGGCCTCGTCTGTACCATGGCATCCAGTCCCAGGGGAGCTGGATGAACTAGAGAGTACCAGAGGGGACATTGCGTGTTCTCCCTCGTGGCAAAAAGGTCCACTTGGGCTGGACCAAAGACTCTCCAGATCTGCTTCACCACCTCAGGGTGAAGCATCCATTCCCCGGGCCTCGGCCCCTGTCTCGACAGGATGTCTGCTACCACATTTAAGTATCCCGGTAAGTAAACCGCTTTCAGCGAGAGAAGTTTGCCCCGGGACCACACAAGGATCTGGTGCGCCAGCTTATACAAGGGGCGCGAACGCAGACCTCCCTGGTGGTTGATGTAAGAGACCACCGATGTGTTGTCGGTGCGGACCAACACATGACGGTCTCTTAGGTCCGAGAGAAAGTGCTTCAGAGCTTGGAACACGGCCAGCATCTCCAGGCAATTTATGTGCCAAGTGAGTTGGTGACCTCTCCACAGACCGCGGGCGGTGTGTTTCTGTGCCTCTCTATATGAGGAGCTGGTAGACGGCCGAGGCTGCTCCCGCCCAGCAGCCTCGCGAGCTGGATGGCGGAGGGGGAGGAACCGCTGGAACGCCGCCGCTTGTTTACGAGCCTCCTGGTACCTGTCGACGACCGAGTTAACGGAGTCGCCGAACAGGCCAGAAGGCGAAAGCGGGGTGTCCAGAAGGAAGACCCTGTCCTTTTCTTTCATATCGGACAGGGTCAACCAAAGATGCCTCTCCGCGGCCACTAGGGCAGCCATAGACCGCCCGATAGCGCGAGCGGTCTCCTTAGTGGCGCGGAGAGCAAGATCAGCGGTCCTCCTAACCTCCGCGATATCAGCATCTTTGATCTCCTCTCCCTCATCCAGCTCTTAGCTGGTCAGCCTGGTATGCCTGCAACACGGACATCGTGTGCAGACACGCACCAGCCTGACCTGTCGCCGTGTACCCCTTGCCAACCAACGCTGAGGTGACTCGCAGCGGTTTGGTCGGCAATACTGGAGCCTTGAGAGACGATGCCGAACCGGGGGACAGATAGCTGGCGAGTGTCTGTTCCACCCGTGGCATCGCTCTATAGCCGCGCTCATCCAGCCCCGCAACGCTGCCATAATTATAGGAAGCGGGGATGAACAAGCGGGCTGAAAACAGGGAATTCCACGATCTCGACACCTCGGTGTGGAGATCGGGAAAAAAGGGAAGGCTCCGGCGGGCTGAAGGTGGCCGAGACTGCAGAAATCTCTCATCCAGTCTACTTCTCTGAGGCTCGGCCTGTGACTTGGCGGGCCAATCTATTTTTAGCTTCTCAACCGCACGAGTCACAACCTCCAGCAGCTCCTCATATTGCACAGATTGAGGTGTATCGACGATCCCGACCTCACCCCCCTCGGAGGATGAGAGACGGACCGTCGGGCCCGATCTGCGGGGAGAAGAAACCGCAGTGCGGGCTTCCGATCCCACGGACCGGGCTGCGGATCTGCTGGGTGAGGCAGAAGATAGGGGGACACCCGTCTCCATACCCTCCAGCAGATCCAACTGCGAACCCCACGAGTGCAGTGCCCGCTCCGCCTCGGCGGAAGCGGGACCAGACCCGCGAGGAGCGCTGGTGAAGGCTCCCTCCTCGAAGAGAGCCTTCCGGGAGCGGAGCGTGCGCATCGGAAGGAGATCGCAATGCGGGCAATTGGCCCTCTCGAGGGCCGATGCCGCATGCCCCGCTCCCAGACAAACCACGCATAGAGCGTGTGTATCCCCACTCGTGATGTAGCGAGGGCAGGGAGGAACACACGCTCTAAAACATGGTTTGTCTACGTTCTTAGTCTTCTCACTCTTCTTAGACATTGTGCTCAAAAATAAAAGTGGTGCAAACTAGCAACCAAAACGAGCACAAAACACACATACACAGAGCGCTGCTGAAAGACAGAAGCTGACGCCGGTTTCCAACGCACGTGTATTTATAGCTTCCTCGTTGGTGACGTCACCCGCCGTTGACGTCTCGCTCTTCCATTGGACTGATTACACATGTGATTCAGAGCACGGTCACGCTGAAGACGTTCCCAAAGCGTTTCGACGCGGCTCGAGTTCCTGAAGGGGAACTGCTTGCTTCAGGTCCTTCCACATCATTTCAATTGGATTAAGGCCATTCCAAAACATTACCTTTGTTCTTGTTTAACCATTTTTTGGTAGAATGACTCATCCGTCCACAAAACTTTTCTCCAATAGCCTTCTGACTTCTGACTTTATCAAACTGCAGACAGGCAGCAGTGTTTTTTGGAGAGTTGAGGCTTTCTCCTTGCAACCCTGCCATGCACACCATGGTTGTTCACTGTTCTCCTGATGATGGACTCATGAACTTCAACGTTAACCAATGTGAGAAAGGCCTTAAGTTGCTTAAAAGTTATCTTGGGGTTCTTTGCAACCTCAGAAACTATTATACATCTTGCTTTGAAGTGATCTTTGTTGGTCAACCACTTCTGGGGAGGGTATCTGTGGTCTAGAATTTGTATTTGTATACAGTCTGCCTGACTGTGGATTTGTGAAGTCCAAACTCTTTAGAGATGGTTTTGTAACCTTTTCCAGCCTGATGAGCAACAACAACTCTTTTTCTTTTTCCTTTGTTTGTGCCATGATTCATTTTCACAAACATGATCAGACTTTAATAGATCACTGTTCTTTAAATAAAACAGGGCATAAACTGACACCTAATTGTCATCCTATTGACTGAAAACACTTCTGAACAGATAGACTCTAATTTCACCTTCAAATTAACCGCTAATCATAGAAATTCACATACGTTTGAAACTCATATTTAACGCTGGATAATTTTTCATAATAAATAAATGACAAAGAATATATTTTCATCTCATTTGTTTAATTGGGTTCTCTTTGTCAGTTTTCAAAACTTATGTGAAAATCTGATTAACTGTTTGGTTATATACTGCAGAAATATAGAAAATTCTCAAGGGTTCACAAACTTTCAAACAGCACTGTTTGTGTGAAAAAATGTGCAACGTACAATCGTTTACGATCTTGAAAAATGAGATATTCTCTCATACCTTTGGGCCCATCAGTCGAATATGCCCACCAAGTTTCAATCCAGTCAGCCTAAGTTAACCTTATCTAAAAGGTGTTCAATGTCCTTGCAAACACTTGTGGCACTTCGGACCAAGAACATGCACAGCAATTTTCTGGTGCAGTTATAGCCATGTCCCTCTTATAGTGGCATCAAGTGGCCAAACTCTGCTATTTTCCTGTGACCTCAGATTGAGCTCTTGCGTAAGTGTTCTGAGTTTGGCGGAGATATCTCATTCTGTTCAAGAGTTATAGGCATTTTACCAAAAGTGGCCCCAGCTCTGTGGCGTCCCTTTGCGACGATAAGTCAAAAGTTCAACTTTTTTTTTGGAAACTATTGATATTCACTCTCCAGAAAATCTTTCCACACTGCTTTGGTTCCGATCGGGGGAAAAACCTAGGACTAGTTTGCAAAACGTTTTTCGAAACTTGCGAAATACCCAAAAGTATTTTGTGAGGCTCGCAATTTAATGATGTATGTTTTTTGTCCGCCATGAGCCATGAATCCCAATGACATAAGACACTTGAGTCTGCGACTGACGGTTTAGGAGTTATGAGAGATTTCGTACTTTTGCCCGCTGCAGCGCCCCTGTCAGGCTGATTGGGGTGAGCCTGGATCAGGTTGATGGAGGTGTGAGTACTACCATCCCCCCCAAGTTTCAAGTCTCTACAACTTACGGTTTGGTCTGCACAATCAGTTTTACATGGAGATCTGTGACTATTCTAACATTTACAATAGGATTTTATACGCGCTTGAACCCCTAATGACAAAAGCACATAAAACAATTACAAAAAAGTAAATAAAAATTAAAGTTAAAAATTATAATAAGCATAAAAATTCATAAAATAGTATTTATCTGAAAAACCAATGTGTCTGTTGAAGTGTGTTTTTGCTGCCTCTATATTAGCTGACGCAAACGTTTGTAAATGCAAATTTACCTTAAGGGTCAAAACAGTGTGTTTTTATCTGCCACTTCAAAGCGAAAAACATTGTGTCTGGGTTTGACTTATTTGGATTCAGGGACCTCATTGTTAAAAAATTTCTTTGACCAGTCCAGTGTCATGCTGAGTGCTACACTCTAAGTGAGATCTCTTTGATTTTGCGGGGCAGAAATCAATTCTATAGGCGTTTATATGCTCTTTTAATAAACCTATCGTATTTTTGTGCCATCTTGTGAAAGAACCAAATGAAACTAAAAGAAACAACATGTTATTTCATTGGAAAGTTATAGTTAGATTCTGTAGTTTTGAGTCTATTTTCGATGTTTTCATTCTACAGTCCAGATCAGAGGTTCTCAGCTGGCGAGTTGCAAACCAAAAATGGGTCGCAGGACTGTTCTTATTGCAGACAGCAGAAAAAACAATACTAAATGTAATAAAATCTAATGCAACTAATCATGTAACCGCACAAAAATAGCAGATAAAAAAATAGCCAGATACTGTACCAACATGGACGGGTTGTGTGACATGCCTTCATCTTTAAAAACCATGATAATTATGCACAGTAAAAGACAATGGTTTGTGTCAACCACAGTGTTTGTGTTGTGAAATATTGGCTGTAAATTTCTAGATAACCAAACACTCAAAATTTTCCATATTGTTTGCCCTATGTGGTAATACATTTCAGTGTCTGATTTTAGTTTACTTTTATATAATAAACCTTTTTTTGGTACTGTGTTGGATTACCGTTTGATGTCCAGTGTAAAATCTGGACTTTCTTTAATCAGTCTGAAAACTGACAGATATAAAAACATTAAACAACCATAGCCTAAGGCATAACTTGGGAAATTTTCTGAAATCATCTTCAATAATTCACACCACAGGGGAATACATAATTAAGCATTCACATAAAGTTTTAACATTGTCCACACATACTTCTACATTTAATTGGGGCTTAATTGACACATTAAATGTGAAATAGACCAAAATCCCAAATACATAGCCAGCGGGTGTCAATACCACCTCAGTAGCGTTATACACTGTACACTGTAGCAACACAATAAAACGCAGATATTTAAAGAAATGTGGAATTGATTCAGGTGTGATTTGATTGCTCTCAATTTAAACCATTATCCCGCTGTGACTGCCGAGCAGCCTTATGTGATTGCAGTACTGCGGGCTGTATTTCATTTTATAGGATTACAGTGACAAATGTTAGCCTGCAGAGAATTGTGAGGTAGCCACAATACCTTTGTGCTATTCGAACATCCAACAAAAGGACCGTCCACTCCGAACAGTGCAAATCAATGTGGTTTTACCCCCCTCCCATCAAACCTTATTGAACTGAATAATTGGGGACTCCAAGCCTCCTTCCGACTGTCTCACTCCTCTTTTCCGTCTCAACGACGTCAGTTTCACCAATGTCAGCTTTCAGTCTTTTCTTTGTTATGTCCTAATCCTCTCTTTGTGACCGTTATCATGTTTGTATTTCCGATATAATAGGAAGAAGCTGTGGTGTCTTGGAGGATTGACGCTTCAATTGTTATCCTCAAGCCTTGTTTACAGCAAGACTGAATGTGTAAAATGAATTCCTGTCCAAAACAAGAGTAGCAGGAAAGAAAGAAGGCAAATTCCAGGTAGGATATTGACACTTAAGTTTAAGCTTGCGTTTACCTCTGAGTCTAAATGACAGGTTCAGCAGCTTGAAAAAAGGTTGTAACCTTCTAGTCCAGGGGTGTCAAACTCAGTTCCTGGAGGGCCGCAGCCTTGCAGAGTTTTGTTCCAGCCTTGCTCTAACACACATACTATGCAGTTTTCAGTTAAGCCTGAAGGACTTGATTAGTTGGATCAGGTGTGGTTAATTAGGGTTGCATCTAAACTCTGCAGGGCTGCGCCCCTCCAGAACCGGAGTTTAACACCCCTGTTTTAGTCATCTGATTTTCTCTTTAAAAAGAAACAAAGGGAAATGAGAAATAGTTTAAGAAATGGAAAATTACTCCCAGGTGTGGTTTGTATATGGTTGTTTGTGGGTATAAGTTGTGCAAGACACAACAGTTAGAATGTAAATATCATGATTATGGTTAAACAAGATCTATTACGAAAATTATCTGCGGTTTTACTACAAATAAAACATGATTATTGTAGTTAAACCATGGTAGCCACAAATTAACCATGGTTTTGCTACACTAACCATAGTTTAATCATAGTGTTTGTAGTAAAATAAACAAAATAACTGGAAATATTGTTGAAACAATGTATGTAACTCAATATTAACTTCTTGTTTATTGTACTTTTAAAAAATAAATGTCAAACTTGCAGTCGTGCTGTTTTGCTTGAGTGATATTGCTTACACACACAGTGCTGTACTGACAAAATTAGTGAGGACATCTCATAGCCTACCATTGTTTTTATGCCAAATTAATATTTTTTTTTCTATGTAGTACCCTGACGCTTAACCTAACAAGTCCCTCAAACTTGAGCGCATCGTTAGAATAAAAACATAACGGCTAGTGAAAACACATAAAATGATAATTTACTATATTAGCAAGGACATTTGGATCTCACAAATATAGACCTTATGTAGCTTTGCCGCTTTTCAGCACTTCTCTTGTTGTCTTTTGTCTGCATTTTCACAGCATGATGGTACGTTTTTACAAATTTATGAATGATATGTTCATTTGATGTTTGTTACAGCATAAGCTTCGACCGGGCCAGCGCCAAGGCAGGGGGCATTTGTGGGTCCTCCTGTCGCAAACAAGTTGCAAGCTTCCCAGCCAAAACAACCCCCATCCCCGAACCAACATGATTTGGCACTTCGAACATTACAGTGCACATGATAGCTTTTGTTATATCTACAATAAGTAAATCCGCTTCACAAGCTAATTGCTTTTTAAAGGAAAAGTTCACTTCCAGAACAAAAATGTACAGTTAATTTACTCACCCCCTTGTCATCCAAGATGTTCATGTCTTTCTTTTTCTAGTCATAAAGAAATTATGTTTTTTGAGGAAACAAATTCAGGATTTCTGAATCCTGAATTATATACTTCAATGGTGCCCGCGAGTTTGAACTTCCAAAATGCAGTTTCAGTGTAGCTTCAAAGGGCTCTAATAAATCTCAGCCGAGGAAGAAGGATCTTATCTAGTGAAACGATCGATCATTTTCTAAAAAATTTACAATTTATATTTTTTAACCTCAAATACTTGTCTTAACAGTTAGGGTAGGTTGAAAAACTCCCATCTCATTTTCTTCTTCAACTTCAAAATCATCTTTTTTTTGTAAAGGGCGCTTGATTTTCTTTGTAAACACTGGGGCGGTACTTCTGGAGCAATGTAGGATGATTTTAAAGTTGGAGGAGAAAATGAGATGGGAGTTTTTCGACCTACCCTTCTTGAACCCTTCTTGAACCGGAATACAAAGAATTTATGCAGAGCTAGACAAAATGAGCATTTGAGGTTAAAAAGTATATACATTGTCAATTTGTTTAGAAAATGACCAATCGTTTCGCTAGATAAGACCCTTCTTTTCCTAAAATCCCTAAAAACAGAGGAAATGATAGATGAATGACACTGATGTACTAGCGCCAAACACTGATTGTAAACCTAAACTTCACAAAAACTATAAACTGGCTTTTAAAATGTGATTGGTTAATCTCAATGTTGTTCCAGGGTCAACAAAGATGTTGATCCAGGAACATGTCGTACTTGGTAAAATCAGGTTCTGCGTTTAGAGCCCTTTGAAGCTGCATTAAACTGCATTTTGGAAGTTCAAACTCATGGACACCACAGAAGGCCACTAAAAAGGGAGAAGTCCTGAAATGTTTTACTCAAAAAAAATAATTTCTTATCAACTGAAAAAAAGAAAGACATGAACATCTTGGATGACAAGGGGGTGAGAAAATTATCTGTAAATTTTGGTTCTGAAAATGAACTTCTCCTTTAACAGCAATGTACAAAACAGCTCGTTTTGCTGCTTGATATTGCAAATTGGTGTGACTTACCATAATATTTTATTGTATTAACACACTGGTTTGTGGTTTAATGAACTGGAAGTCTCACCCATAGGCTTACTTCCGCATTGATGAAATATATATGTATGTATATATATATATATATATATATCATCAATGAATGAATGAATGAATGGCATCAGCACATTCTCACAGGTAGCAAAAGAATCTTCTTGGTGAATGAAGAACATCCAGTCAAGGTCATGGCATGAGGCGTGTGATAACACTGCAGGATTCTCATTCTCAAAGTCAGCAGAATAACGACATTAATGTTCTTCAGTGCCAAAGCTGGCATGAAGTAAATAAATAAAAAAAGTCCCTCAGTTCCAAATGCCATCTCCCCTAATGCTCACAGGCAATCCTGTTAAATCCTCTTCCCTTGGTCAACATTGACTGACATTGAACATTGAACATTGGCTCATTAGTACGAATCAAGATCTTAGGGGACGGATCGCTTTTGAAGTTTTGGCAAGGATTGGTGTGCAGCTGACAGCTTCGTGTTGGGAAAGCAATGGACGAGCACTCTTTGGTCCTCTGTGAAATTCATGTTGCCACATTATCTGAATCAAACTCCTATTGGAATGCAGCATTTACCATGAGACTGACGCATGTACGAGTGTGTGTGCTACATCACAAAGTGGTGTGAATGTCTTTTGTGTGTGCCTGCGCTCAGCAGCTCAAAGGGACTGAATGGACTGCATTTGTGTGCATGACATTTTGTGCCTCTCCCATGTGTGCATATTAATGACACGTGGTATTTCTGAAGCCTAATAAAATATGCCCCTTGATGGCGTTGTGCGGATGGTGTGGGACGTGACGGGGGGTTCGGAGGGAGAACGGGTTTCAAAGGCGACCTGCCTCTTGTTTGGTCTGGGAGAACAAGCGCAGTGTGATGGGGTGTGTGCCCTGAATAGCAGCAGACATCACTGTGGATTAAACTCACTGAACATACACAGCCTGTGAGAGTTTCAACAGGTTTTTTTTCCCCATTCTTTTATTCTGAACAATAATAGTTTGAAAACCACCTGGAGTTTTTGCATTTTTGCATTCTTTTGGGTTTGGCATCAGGATTTTCTGGCTCTTTGTAGTTGAGAATACTTTGGTAGCAAAGTATATCTGCATTAGTAATTTGTTTATCAGATGAAGGCATTATTAGATGTTCACTGATGTTTTGCAAGCATTTAGATTTATCTTTTGATTACATTTTGGCAATACAACCTCATTTTCATATAAATTGATATTTTATAAGAACTTGCACCTTTTAAAGTTTTAAATATTTTCGTAAAGTCATTATATATTAATGGAGAATGGATGGATGGATGGATAAACGGATGGATGAATGGAATGATGAATGGACAGTGGATTAATAGATGGATGGATGGATGGATGGATGGATTTAAGAGTGGACAGATAAATGGATGGATCAGTGGACAGATGGATTGATATAGATAGATGGATGGATAAATAGGTGGGTGTATGGATAAATGAATAGATGGATGGATGGATACATGCATAAAATGATTCATAAATGGAAGGATGGATGGATTAACAAATGGATGGATAAATGGACGGGGGGATAGATAAATAGATGGATGATTAATGGACAATTGGATTTATAAATGGATGGATGGATGATGGATACATTGAGATGAATGGATGCAAGTATAGAGAATACGTTTTTGAAATTCACTATATCTGCAGTAGTTATTTGTTTATCATATGAATGTATTATTAGACATTTGTCTGTGTATTAATGGATGGATGGCCAAATAGATTGAAGGATGAATGGATGGCCAGCCGGGTGGATGGATGGATGGATGGATGATGGAAGGACGAACAGATAAATGAACGGATACATGGATAAAATGATGAATAAATGATTGGATGGATAGACGGATAAACAGATACATGGATGGATATGTGGATAAAATGATGCATAAATGGGAGGATGGATGGACAGATGTGCAGATAAATGGATGGATACTTAGATAAAATGATGCATAAATAGCTGGATGAATGGATGGATATATCAACAAATAAACGATGGATGTGGATAAAATTATGGATAAATGGGTGGGAGGATGGATAAGCAGATAAATGGATGGATATGTGGATAAAATCATGCATAAATGGGTAGATGGATGGATGAACATAAATGGATGGATACATGGATAAAATGATGCATAAATGAGTGGATGGATGCACAGATGTACAGATAAATGGATGGATATGTAGATAAAATGATGCATAATTTGGTGGGTGGGTGGATGGATGGATGGATGAACAGATAAATAAATGGATATAAGGAAAAAATGATGCAGAAATGGGTGGATGGATGGACAGATGGATGGATGATGGAAGGATGAACAGATAAATGAACGGATACATGGAAAAAATGATGAATAAATGATTGAATGGATAGATGGATAAACAGATACATGGATGGATATGTGGATAAAATGATGCATAAATGGGAGGATGGATGGACAGATGGATGGATGGACAGATGTGCAGATAAATGGATGGATACTTAGATAAAATGATGCATAAATGAGTGGGTGGATGGATAGATGGATGGATACATGGATAAAATTATGCATAAATGGGTGTATGGATGGATGGAAGGCTGTGCAGATAAATGGATGGATACGTGGATAAAATGATGCATAAATGGGTGGATGGATGGATGGATGGATGGATGGATGGATGGATGGATGGATGGATGGTTGGATGGCCAGATGTGCAGATAAATGTATGGACACGTGGATAAAATGATGCATAAATGGGTGGATGGATGGATGGAAGGATGGATGGATGGATGGAAGGATGGATGGATGGTTGGATGGCCGGATGTGCAGATAAATGGATGGATATGTGGATAAATGGGTGGATGGATGAATGGATGGATGGATGGATGGATGGATGGATGGATATACAAATTCATGGATGAATATGTGGATAAAATTATGCATAAATGGGTGGATGGGTGAATGGATGAAAAAATAATTGGAAAGACACTTAAAATGATACATGAATGGATGGATTATAGATGGATGAATAAATGGATGGGTGAGTGGACAGATGGATGAATCAACAAATTGATGGGTTTTAAAATGGCTGAAGCTAAAATTTCAGTCTCTCACTAATAAAGAGAAAAAGAGAGAGAGGGAGCGGTTGTACTTCTGATCACTGGCACCTGTAAGTGAAAGAAGCCTAACAGCATCTGTTCTTGAAGGACACACACACACTAAACCAACACACAGCAGGCGCACCACTTCTCCCTCTAACACTCCATTCATTGATGCTTTTGCTTTTGACACTCATCCCTCTGCCATTTGTCTGCGATCATTAAGAGTGAGCTTTCTTCACGGTATTAAAAGTACACACTTATCCATCTCACTTTGAGGAGGAGCAGGAGTCGGTCTCCAGAGGTACACACACAAGAGGCCGAGATGCCTTTCGAGGTCTTAAATTCCCTTTAAGCAACTAACAGAGCTAATTGAACTTTTACGGGCTTTGTTGGAGGTGTTATCGAACAGCTCTCTTTATCAACAATTTGAACTAACGCACCTGAAAGTGAGCCATCCTCAAAAGAGGGAGAAAGAAAGAGAAGGGCACGCGGAGGCTAAATATGTAGCAATTAGCACTGTTAGCAATCGGTTTCTTTTTGTAGCCATGATACCTGAGCCACCATATGGAGCTGATCTCTTCACATCCCTACTCTAGGATTCTTCTCCGCCGCTCCCCTCAGATTCACGTCCGCACGTCCCAGCAGAAATGGCAATAATTGCTTCAATGTACAAAGTAATTATCTCAGGTAATTAAGACCCTGTATAGAATAAGAGCAAGAGGACCATTCACATTCCCAAGAGTGAATGAGGGCTGAATTCCTTTCTTTCATGCGTTTTAATTGAAAGGGAAGGGGACCTGAAAAACTCTTGGGCAATGAGACATGCGGGGACTTTGGGGCTTTAAAGTCACGGCCACTGTAATTGTGCGTCTGAAGCTTTTTATGTCACGCGTTGTGCGTGTGGGGTTCATAACAATCTGTAATCACAGGAGGCTTTTGAGAATGTAATTGAAAATCTGCAAAGTGAGCCTCTCACCTGTAGAAAATAGAAATCCAAGACCTCGGTCGCAATCAATACCTTCATTATTCATTTTTCACCATATAGAGCGATTTCTAATTGCTGTGCTCGTAGTCATTCACCTGCCCATTAACTGTTCAAATCCTGTTCTTTGTTCATTGGTAATTTTTGTGTGTGTGTAATTTACTAAAGGACTGTTCAGACAAGGTGAACGCAGAGGGGGCTGTTCATATAATTTCTGCAATGTTTTGACACGCACTATCATGTGTGCGAATGCTACAGCTTGACAAGGTGTTTACAGTCTGTTGATATCTGTCACTAACACGGCCTGAATGTGAAGTGGTTGTCCTATTGCAGACAGATCAAACAACAATCTGGCAAGCGCATTTTGCCAACAAAACGGTTGTTCAGGATTAGAGCACACAAATAACTCAGGTGGTTAATAATTAATGAAAACCTCAGTGCTGACATATGAAGTATTCACAGGAAAACACTGAACGAATATGCAGTTAGATTATTGTCTTTCGACTGATTTGATTTATAGCTGAGAAGCTAAATGATCTGGAAAAAAAAATATTGTTCGAAACTTCTGTGGCTTTCTTTCTTCTGCAAAAAATCTAAAGAAGAAGGACATACAGTTAACAGAGTCCAATGCAACTTTGAATCCCTTTGACTTTCATTGAATGAGGAGAAAAAAAGACATTTTTCAAAATATCAAAAGAAAGAAAGTTTAATAGTTTTGGAACAACATGATGATGAATAAATGATAACACAATTTTAACTTTCGACTGAATCGAAGTAGGATGATGACACTATTGTCTTTTGTAGAGCTGCGTTTTAGCTGAATCGAATTGGTTTCATAATTGATGAATTTTACAGCTGACACTGTTATTGAACAGAACATTAAACCAACTCGAGCTGAATAACGGCACTACTGTCTTATGCTTATCGCTGAATTGTACTTGTTTCATAATTGATGAACCTCTGAGCTGAATTGAATCAACACTGAAAAGACCTGAGCTGAATAATAACACTATTGTCTTTTTAGAGCTGCCATACAGCAGAATTTGAATTTGTCTTATATTTGGTGATGTTTGCATCATTGATTCTGTTGTTTTCCTGTTTATTAGTGTTAGGGTGTGTTCACACTTGTAGTTCAGATCGTTTGGTTCATTTGGTCCGGAGCAATAAGGAAAATGATACATATGGTCATGGTCTGCATTTTGCGAATTATTCCAATTATTGGTCACACTACATGACGAGTGGTTGTTTCAAATGATGCAAAGGCCTTAAAAATCTTAAATATCATTAAAAATCTCTTTAAAGAGACATGTGAAAAGTGCAGCACATGGCATTAACTGCAGGCATTTCTTTAGACCCAGTTATTTTGGAACTTTCTGCTCAATTGACCCTTCGCTGGGAGTTTGATCCGACAAATGTGATCGGACAAAATATAATGCCAAATACGCTGTTTTGTCCAAAAAACAAACCAGACAGGAGAGTAGATTAAAGTCAGTGAACTTGAACTTGAAAAATGGTGTGTATTGACGTCTTTTCACGGGTAAAACAAGATACCTTCTGATGTTCATTCATGTTTAATTCGTGCTATAATTAGTAAAGATGAAGAAATGATCAGTTGCAGGCTCAGGTTCTGAGATGACAGCATGAACATGAATGAAAATAAAATCTGGAGCTTGACAGTAGAGTCAGAATTAACATGCTGCCTAGGGCGAGCATTTATTTTATTTTGCTTGGCAGTGGAATCTGGTCAAATAGATTAAAGTAGTTATTAACAAATAAATAATAAACATTAAGGGTTGAACATAAATGGTCTGAAATGACCCAAAGTGCATAAAAATCTGTTCCAAATGATACTAAAATAAAGTATTTTATGTATACAAATATCAATTGAATGTAAAAGCACAAAAACTGCCAATCTGGGACATATATCTATAATGGAAAACTCTCTGCAGTGGTCGCACCACATGTTATTTCAAATTCAGTCAAAATTTACAAACACATAAATTGGACACCTAAACAAAACAAGGTAGCTTTCCATAAAATGTCAATATGAAATTTATAATAAAAATAAATACTTGTAGAAATAACTTAATATTCATTGTTTTATTGAGGTCATACCACATGATATCCAAATGTGGTACTTACTGGACATACCAGCTGTTAAAAAGTTTTTTGTTTTTTTTTTCCAAATTTGAAAGAGAGTTACAATCCTGCTTGATTGGCAAATTTGCAAATTACTATATGATGCAAGTCCTATTTTTGAATTTTAACATAATAGTTCCAAAATGTAGTTTCTTGATGGTCGCACCACATGATATTTCATAAAATGAAATCATCAGACAAAGTTTGTTTGTATATTATGATGGAAATATAAATACAAATGCTGTGCAGTTTTATACAGGATTACAAAACACTTTGGAAATAATGCCAAATAGTGTAGAAGATTAATCAGAATATATTTAGGGTAATTTCAAAGACGTTTCCAAAACAACAGTTATGCTCGGACAGTCCCCCCACATGATATTTTGACAATTTAAATTGAAAATGAAAAATAACTCATCTTGGATGGCCTGGAAGTGAGTAAACTGCTTTGAAATGATCTCTATTGTATAAAGTGCTTTATAAATAACAGTGACTTGATCCTTTCAGGGTCGTAATGAGTCACAAAAGAGACAGTTTTGTGAAGTTTACATTTCAGAAGAAAGAAACACCTGCGTCACCTTTTGGTGTCATTGACAAGTAAGAGTTTGCTAATGGTTTAAGTGACACTGAACACACTGACTTCCTTGACAGGACGCTATGTTTGCCCATAAAATGGTCTCACAATAGGGACTATCTCTCTGCTACAGCAGAACATAAAGCACACACATTAGAGCAAGAATACCTTCATCGGTGAGCCTGTCCTGACCAAAGCCCCTCTGCCTCTGGGGAGACCACTGCAGTGTGATGTCTCTCACTATGACATTGACTTCTATAATAGGTGTTTATCCACTCAGCGCTGTCTCTGGCCAAAACAAAAGCCTCATAAGCGTTCGATTAACTGTAATTATTTTCTGTACCCCTGAGATATGTTGTGGACGAGGCCTTCTCACGTACGACCGTGGGGTGCAGAACTCATTCAAAGCAGAGCACTGCAATGACATTTAATTGATAATGTTGGCACTTTCTATGAATAGGGTAGATTTTGATGTCCCATTACTTATAAGGAACAAATCAGATTTATTTAGTTATTTATATGCAATAAACTAAAATGTTTTTGATTACTAATTTTAATTACAAAAAACAGTGTTTCATAAATTGGAACTTTTCTGTTGTATTATGGGTATATAATTTTTCTCATATGTTGCACAAATTGTTGTGTCAAGCTCAGCTATTTAGCCCTGTTAACAAGGTAAATGTACATTAGCACTCAATGTAAATTAGCGCTTAATATTATTATAAATCAGCAGCAAATACATTTATAATTTAAATAATTTATATTTCAAATAAATTCTGTTCTTTTGAACTCTCTATGCATCAGAGAATAATGAAAAGACATCTCAGTTCAAATAAAAAAGATATAAAAAAGATATAATATATTTCATATAAAAACAACACGCTTTTTCAATATTGATGATAATTAAAAATTATTCTATTTATTATCAATCTTTAAAAAAGTGTGTGTGTGTGTATATATATATATATATATATCCTTCATATATATATATATATATATATATATATATCCTTCAGATATATATATATATATATATATATATATATATCCTTCAGATATATATATATATATATATATATATATATCTGAAGAAGGATCATGTGACATTAAATACATTTTAAAAAATCTTATTGTACCCCAAACTTTTGAATAGTAGTGTTTTTCGGTGTTTATTTTTATTTTTTAAAATTATTTTATTTTATATTTTACATTTTAATTTATTTTATTTTATTAATAAATAAATAACACATCCTCACATGCAAATCACAAAACACAATTAAATAAATAAAAAATAAAATACCTAAAGCATTTAATGTAAGCTCCTGAAGTAGATGACCAACATTTTTTCTTTTCTTTTTTTATATTAAGATTTTGTTAATTGCTGAAAAAACATTTGAACATTCACATCACTTACTATTTACTAAATGCAAAAACAAAAGAAGAATGGATAAATGAGTAAACGAAATTGCACATCCCAAATTTCAAATCGCAAAACTCACATTAAATAAATAATAAATAAAATAGCTAATTAAGTATTTCATTTGAGCTCCTGAGGTGGATGACATTTGGCTGGGGTGGATGGCTCACTTTCAGGTGCGTTGAGGTGGATGGCATTTTCTTTTCTTTTATTTTAATATTTAGATTTTATTAATTGCTGAAAAAACATTTGCATCAACATTTACATCACAAACAAACAAACATAAGTAAATACATACTTTTTTTTTTTTTTTGCCTTATTCATGGGAATTGTATATTTAATAAGTACTGTGAAGAACTCGACTTCACAGTAAAGATTTAGCTGTGACGGTGTCACTGTATCACTATTACCGGGATATGTGAATGCATACATCAAAGTAAAGTCGCTAGCAGCTGATAGCCCATGATAAATAGCCCTACGCCTTTCCTTCATAAAGCAATGAGGGGTACTCCCATCAAACAGGAAGCAATCTAGTCATTAAATCCCTCACTAATAGAGCTGGTCATCAATGACATGATTTTAAAAAGCACCCCCATATGATGCTAGCATGTAAAAGTTTACGAGCCCGTTTACTATTCCTCAGTTATGCTGTTTGAGGAAACTCATAGAGGAGGATGCAAGTAGGCATTATTATTTACTGCCACTGCAGGGTGTGCAGGATGGCAGCTCAAGTTGCAGATAAGAGCCACAAATTTAGCTCTCTGTGAGCAGAACATGTTTAGCTTATTAGCATGTTTGTAGTGCAGTTCCACAGAGAGAGAGAGGGGTCAAGTGCCCTACGCGCACATCTCTGCTAGCGTCATTTGCTTACTTAGTGGGTTTTCTGTAACTGCCGGTCCTTAATGATGTTTACATTATAGTTCTGAAGTTACTGGAGACGTCTCTACGTATATTGCAAACCAGCAAAACACATTAAATAGATGTTTCGGAATTCACACTTCCTTTCGATTACTTGTAGAAAGTACTTATTAAAAGTATTTGCCCCCTTAGATGTTTTCATGTTCAACAGCACTGAATCATAGAGGATAATGACTGAACAAATACATTTATTTACTTTTTTAAAATTTTAATCTGTTTGTAAACCATTCCTGTTTAGTTTTGCTTTGTTCTTCTGTTAAAAACCTTCTCCCAAGTCAGATATTCCTTCATGATTTCCTTATATTTTACTGAATTCACCCTCTGAGGGCCTGCTGAAGACGAGCATCCACACAGCATGTTGCCACTACCACTACACCTCACAATAAGGATGGTTATGTTTCTAATTATACATTAGTCTGTTATCTCCGTTCTGGTCTCATCAGACCATTGAACCTTCTTCCAACTGGCTTCAGAGTCTCCCACAAGCTTTATGTCAAACTGAAGCCAAGATGTCATATGACATTATTTTTTTTGTTTTAATAGTGACTTTTCTTTGCCACTCTCCCATAAAGCTCTGACTGTTCCACTATTCGGGCAGTAGTTGTTGTTTGCACAGACTGTCTAATCTCACTAAAGCTTGTAACTCCTTTAAGCCTAAAGTACACTTCATTTTTTATGCTTAGGGTTCGAGTAGTCTTTAGTCCCTTTCACACATACAACTTTTACCAGTAAATTACAGCTAAGTTACCATTCAGAGATTGTGTGTGAACAGGACCTTTTAAAAAAATACAGATCAATTTGTTCTGGCAATTTATGATATGAGAAGTTATAACATTACCAGTAAATTACCGGTAATGTGCTCAGTGAAAATGCAGAACGAGATTACCAGTATGAGCACTTATGAATTCAGAGCGTGCTGATGCAAGATGTCTACTCTGTGCCAATCATAACGTTGTGACGCAGATGATACATTTACTCTGCGTTGTGTAATTCAGTTTGAAGTTGTCTGCTGCAATGTCTTTGGGCCAAAAGCAGCTGCATGAATGTGAACATTTGACACAAAATGATAACATCAACACAAATACTGACCGTGCATACTCCTTCATGTTTAGAGGTCGTTTCTGGTTAATGATCTCACAGAATATACCGGTATTTTGAAACTGATGTGTGAATGGTGCTTTACTGGTAAAAACACTTAACGTTACTGCCTGTGTGAACGTCATTCCGGTAATTTTACGGCAATTTACTGGTACTGTGTGAAAAGGGGGTAAGGGAGAGTGGGGACGAAAGTACCATTTTTCAGAAAAACATAATTTTAAAAGATAAAGTTGTTGACAGAGATATATTTTTTCTATAACTCAGAAGTGTGGTCTATTAATACCAGGTGGTATTTTGTAAAAAATATGTAGAAAGACTTCAGTATAATTTCAGTTTGAACATAAGTTGCACATTGTTACTTTTGACCCCGTTGGTTGGGACGAAAGTAACACACAGGTGGGTCAAAAGTAACAACAATACAAGCTAGATTTTTCGTGTTACTCTTGTTTTTATTAAATATACATGACTATGGCCTTGTTAATATGTAACTGCAAACATATTTTGTCTTTAATCTTTGCAAACAAATTACATTTTCCTTTTAAATGTTTCAAAACCTGCGTGTACAAACTTGAATTGTTTTAATTAGTTATTTATTTACTTTTTCAACTTATTTTTATAAAACATTTTTTAACTGAATTAACAATATGAGATTATTAGATTAGCATAATATAAATTCTCAACATAATTTAACAGTAGGCCTATTCATGTTTTCATCCAGTTGTTTGTATGCATAAATTCAAATGTACATCTGGAAACACTGCAAATCCATAGGTGGAGGTTAAAAAGCTAAGGTATGGCTAAAACCTAAATATGAGTAAGGTAAATGCGATGTAACAACAGCCCTGAGACTGATATTCCTGACAGAATTATCATGATTATGTGGCTGAATCAGGCCTCTGTCTGTCTTTCTGACCCTCACTCTTGCCATATTCTTTTGGCATAATACAACATAAACATTTATGATAAACATTTTAATAAATGATGCAAGACACAGAAAGTCACCAAATTAGCATGCCGCAGGACAAAAGAAACACTTGTTGTCACTGTAGGTGGACAAAAGTAACAAGTGTTACTTTCGTCCTGACAGGAACTCCTGACATTTAAATCCAATTTACTTCAATACTAAAAAACTCTGAAAAGCCAAACTTCAGGGTGAATTACAACACTAAATAATATGTAGATTAATCATTACTGTGACACGTGAAACGAGAAACACAACAACTAATTTGAAAAAAATCACTGTTTCCGTAATTTACTTGTTGTATTCGAAAACTGCTTTCTGGAGCTAACCGCGGGAAACAATGACGAAGTCACGTGACATTTCTTAGCCCTTATCAAGGGTTGTGTGCTGAATGTGCTGTCATAGCTTGGAAAGCAAATTCAGCCCGGGCTCTGAGAAAATAGCTTTGTTACTTTCGTCCCCATTACTTTCGTTGTCTATTGTTGTTCTAAGAATGATTTACTAATGTTTCGATTAGGTTACGAAAACATTGTTCCGAATGTTCAAGACGTCCAGTTTTCAAACGTCCAAAATTTTTTAAAAATGCCTTTGTTTACGATAGGATAGTGTAGAGCAGACAGGAAGCAAAGTGAAAATAAGGGGAGGGATTAGGAAGGGATCTCAAGCCAGGATTCGATCTCGGGACGCCTTTAATGCAATGGTGTTATATGTCAGCGCACTGCCTACAAGGCTATCGGTGCTGATAACAATGTTCAGTTGAGTAAATATATTAGTAAATTCAGAGTAATTTGCACATAAAACAGACCTTCCTGAAAACTCTCCTCTGGAGAGTCCAGATTTAATAGTTAAACGTGTATGTTAACGAATTCCAACGATTTGTAAATAGGGTGCATTTGCATGCTCATTCACAATTAGCGTAATCCCCGCCTATCAACTACACGAGTGTCACGAATCCTGTTCGTGGTCTCCCGTCTGCTCACCACCAGAGGTTACCTTCCAATTATATCGGCACTCACACTACACAGACAGTTACACATCACCCTGGACTACATTTCCCATGCTTCATTTCACTGATTACATTCTCACCTGCAGCCAATTACACTCTCTATAATTAGGAGACTCCAACCACCTTCCAGGTCCGAGTATTGTTTGCACTTATTGCTACGTCAGTGACAGCAACATTACAGAGCCATTCAGAGTTTAGCCTGGTTCCTAGTCTTAGTCTTAGTAACCAGTAATATTAACTTTGCCATTGTTGTTTAGTCATTGTACAAGTATCATGGTTGATTGATGTAGTATTTGTCCCACCCCACCTCCGTTGATTGGACAGCTAGGTAAAAAGTGACAATGTCAGGTTTTGTGTTTTACCCAAAAGTAAACAAAATAGGCATATTATAACAAAATTCAGTGTCATCAGTTTGCCAAAAATAACACAGAAATGTTTTACGCACCATTTACATGGGGTAGGGAGCAGGTGTAGCTACATTTCTTTTGTACTAACCAACATGAAAATACGAACATTTTCATGAATTCAAAATTTCACGTCAGAACGGCTTCATGAATGATTAATACAAAAATTCATTCTGCTCATGTTTCACAAATGAGGTCTATTATGTGAACATTACTTATGAATCATCTGAAACAAATAAGATCAACTTTTAAAAACATTAGACTAATGTCCAATTAAAAACTTTCAGAAAAAATAAAGAAAACAAGAAAATAGAAGGAAAATAAATAGACTGTGATTCAGTGCTGTTAATCAACAAAACATGAAAATATCCAAGAGTGCACACACATTTTGTGTGATACTTAGACAAGGCTGTCAAAACATAGTTGTTAGCTATTATAAAGTGTTAGCGCTTAATCAAGGTGAGTTTTACCAGAGAAGCTAATGAGTTTATACTTAACTAGGTCATGGCGACCGTTTCAATATTAAAAGAAAAAATGAGACTGATACGGAGGGAAGAGAGAAATGAGAATTGATGAGGAAAATAAAGAAGCATGTCATTCTGAAACATGAAGAGGAAAGTTTGAATCATAACATTAGGTAATGTCTTCTTCCCTCTCTCTCTATTTGTATACCTGTGCGTGCATACAATTCTTTGTATAATGTAAAAATAGAGCTGGTATAATGAAAACAAAGAAAGTTTATAAGGGTTGAAACTAAATAATCCATGCAGACAGATAACAAGGTAAAACGTTTATGCGGTCTGGTTAAGACATAATGTAAGGGTTGTTTTTAAGTTTAGTAGGGTAGATTGTATTACCTGTAAAACATTAATGTTGCATATAGAGTAACTTAGATAGATAGATAGATAGATAATCTTTGTTTTATTTACAACTTTGACAGTGTATTAATGGGGTGGACTGTTTTTTTAAATAGAACATGAGCAATAGTTATCTCCTTCATGGCCAGTTTGGCAGAGCATGGCACTCGTTTCCTGTTTTCTGACACCAGATGGAGAGGATGGAGAAATAAACAATTAATAATAGCTGTTCAAATGCTGTGGAAACTTCTGCAGAGGATTTCACAGAGATCTTGATGAACCTGCAGCGTTGCTATGGCAATATATACCCCCCTGTGGTTAAACATAGACTCACTCATTCACTCAAACATGCAGGAAGACAGAGGAAGAGAGACAGGGGGAGGGAATTTTTTTTTGGCCACCAGCAGGAGTAACAACCTCTCCAGAAAATCAGTTAAAGATCATAGGGAGAAACTGATACTCTCCTCCACTGTAAGATTTGAACAAGAGCCAAAATCAAAAGCATGAACATCAGTTGAAGAACAGCCACTTGCTTTGATGCAGGAGATGCAGGGAGAAACATGTTTACATAACTCTATTGTAAATACTGAATATCCTGATAAGATGGGACCAGCTAAACCGGTTTACGTCGCGAGTAGTTTAAACAGATATATGTGTTTTGGCTGGTCACCCATTATGTACAATTAAAGTGAACTTTAGAGCTTATCACACTCGTCATTACAGGGACTGAGACTGAAATGACATTTCAATTACATTTCAAGTGGGTTGTGATTACTGGATTTTATTTGTATTTTTTTAAGTTCACGTTTTGATTCATATCTATTCAGCAATTAGTCATTCAGACTGTAAATCAGTTCAACAGGTTCACTGAAAATTTACTCACAAATTCATTCACAAACTAGCCATAATTATGTCAGTATCTTACCTATGAAATATTTATTGAAAATAACTGACTCAAATGAGTGATTCACTCACAAACAGACATAATTATGTCAGTGTCTTAACAGACACTGACATAATTCCTCAAAACACCCAGATGCCAATTCAGAAGTTACCCATACTCGATGAAGAGGAACGGTTACGTACCCCATTTCAATACCCTGTACAATAGTGCTGGTTTCGCACGCAGAGTTCTTACAAAAATCCAAAGTGCTCGCTAAAATAAAAGACTGCGATCCTCCAGTGTCACGTAAAATTCGAACAGGTTTTCTACCATTATTTCCATTAGTCAATGAAACACATCCATCGAACACAAAAGGCTGAAAACACAAATCAGGTGCAGGGATAGTAAAAGGTGAAGGTAATGTTTGTACTAAAACGGAACCTCGAGCCTGAACAGACAATGATTCTTGTCGCTCTTGTTTTCGTTTTAGACAACGACATTCTGCCTTCACATGCCCGATTTTATGACAATAGGAACACTCCTTACGCGATTTTAGAGTGGAAGGAACCCATTTGGTTTTATGATCGGAGAAACTCTCATTGTCTAACGGTACATCATTGTCACTCACACGCTTAAACACAGTCTTGTGCAACAACGTATACTCATCTGCTAACACAGCAGCTTGTTGCACAGTATTGACTTTTTGTTCGTTTAGATACAACGCAGTACGTTCAGTGACACAGTTTTTAAATTCCTCAATCAACATAAGCTCCCTCAATGAATTAAAGTCCGTAACCTTACACGCTTTTATCCAGCGATCAAACAATATGCCCTTTTCACGAACAAACTCGACGTAAGTTTGAGACGCTAACTTCTTCGTGTTACGAAAACGTTGCCGGTAATGCTCAGGAACTAACTCATACGCCCGTAAAATGGCAATTTTCACCGCCTCATATTGAACGCTCTCTTCCAGCGAAAGAGACGCACATACTTCTTGTGCCTTACCTGTCAGTTTACATTGTAACATTAAAGCCCAAACCTCATTTGGCCACTTCAAAGCGCTCGCAATACGTTCAAAAGCTTGAAAATACGCTTCAATTTCTTTTTCACGGAAAACCGGAACAAGAGCAATATTTTTGGCCACATCAAAATGAGTTAACGGAACAGTTACAGACTCGGACTCATTACCAGCCAGCACAGAATTACTAGAAGCAATACCCAAATTTGACGGTCCAACAACGATCTCAGAGCCACCATTCAAATTAGCAGAGGTTTTAAGAATCGATTGTTTAGGTGGATCACGAGCAGCTTGTAACTCCAACTGCTTCAATCGCACTTTTGTATCAGCATCAATTCGGTACATTTCGATCTGATGTTTTAAATCGTCTTGTCTTGCTTGAGCACGGTCTTGAGTCTCCAATTGTAAACGAGCTAACCGGAGCTTTAAACGCCAATCAGTACGGAACTCAGGCGATGCCTCTGAAGAAAGTGAAACAGGCTCAAATTTAGGCATGGAAAAAGGTGGACCTACCTCCCCACCAGGGACAGTAACTGGAGTAACTTGATCACCGACAGGCCCTCGCGAAGATGAACTTTCCGCAAAGTCAACAGCTAGTTCAGCTGCCGGCGTAGAAACAGCCTCCATAGCAGAAAATACTCCTTTATCAATCAAAGCAGACATTAAACAAGCTTTTATCTCAGCTTTACGTTGTGTTTTAGAAATCGAAATTTCATAGTGTTGGGCAATCAGAACTAAATCATTTTTCCGACATACCTCTAACCCCTCAACACTAGGTTGATCTATAAACTGATTTAGATCAAATGTTGCCATAATAAAACAAAACAAATGAGTAAATAATCAGTAAAAATCCACACACACTCCGGTCCTACCTACCCAGAAAACTAACTACATCTAGCTAGTCTTCAGAGGGTACCGATTGAGAGATTGCTCTCTCCCCCGGAATACCTCCAAACACAACAAACTAAAATAATAAACAAAAACAATAAACAGCAAACCGTAGTCAGAGCTGGCGCTAAGCACAGCCCTGCCGGCTTACTCTAACTAACCGGAGAATGCGTGGCCATTTGGACATGTAAGTTAATTACAACGAATTATCGGGAAACAACAATAACTAAACATTAAAACAAAGTTATTGTGATCCCGGACGACTATGAAATATTTATTGAGTGATTCACTCACAAACAGACAATTATGCCAGTGTCTTACCTATGAAATAATCACTTAAAATAACTGACTCAAATTAGTGATTCACTCACACATAATTATGTCAATATCTTTTGAAAACAAAGCAAAAATAATATATAGAAAGTATATAATTATATAATTATTATTAATTTTTATAAATCATATGAGGACCTGGAAACTTTATTTAGTGAGTTACTTTAGTTTAGTTTAGTGTGTGGTATATCTCAAAAAAAAAAAAAAAAAAAAAAAAAAAAAAGATAAATGGCAGGAAGTGAGTCGTCTAATTTGGTTTGTGAAAAGTGGGATTCAAATCTCAGGAGACTTGAACGGCATGAATGTGCAGTTGGTAATTTCAGCCTTCAGGCTAGCTCACCTCTGAACATCTTTCTGGGGCCTGGAAAAGCAGCAAAGATTTATATCATTTAACCTTCCTGAAGTGAGAGGACACCAGCAGCAAGCTAAATGCGCGTAACAGGCAGCTGGACGCTATGTCCTACCACACACACATGTGTCATGTTTTCCCCCTTAATGGATTATGTCACGTCAAGAGTGAATGATAAGTCTGGCATCTCATTATTATTATATGGCAAATGATCAAAATATGTCTGTCCGCTGGGAACGACCTTCTAGCCCCTGGCTTTCCGCGGCTGTTATTTGTCACTTAATTAGCTACAGGATATTCTGGTCCCGCAGGCTAGTCAAACTGCAGCTCTGGTATCTGTCTTAGCATTTTGATAGCCACAGGGAAGGCAGACATAAGGCCACAGGTATGCTGCCTCAGTCAACAAGCTTGATTGTGTTGCCTGAAGCAACGAGAGAGCTACAAACATAAGCCACAAGTCACTTCAGTGCCAAGAGAAACATTGAAAATAATGCGCATGATTCCACACATGGCATTTAAGCTGAGATATGGTTGCTTTAAACCTCTGGTAGATTCCACATGAGATTTCTTCTTGGCTTATTGTGACTTAAGGTTTAGTAACAACCAGGAAATCACATTAAACATTACAGGAAGAGCCATAAACAACACTGGACAAGTGAAATGACCACCTGGGTGGCAAAACAATATGTCTTATTGATTTTTTTTTTTCTTTTGTCTTTTTGAAGACAATAGATTTTTTAAAGTATCGCATCAGAAACGAGAGCCAAATTTTTTATAAAAATCCCTTAATTCACAAAAAAGTTTTTACACTTGGTTGAGGTGGTTTTTGACTTGTACGGAAAATAATTAATGTGAATAATGGTACACTGTGATTAAACTTAAAATGATTTGTTACCCGGCTCCCTTAAAATTTTAAGTTCCATCAACTCAAAAAAGTTAAGTAAACTTGAAATGTTAAGTTGTACTAAGTAACAGCGTAAATATTTGAGGTCATTCAACTTAAACTTTTAAGGCAGCTGGGTAACAAACCCAGCTTTTAAGTGTAACAAACCAAATTGTTTGTTTAGTCAACTCAAATATCTAAGTTTCCACTTTATCATTTTAAGTTGACTAAACTTATTTGAGTTGACTGAACTTAAAATTTTAAGTATGCAAGGTAACAAATTATTTTAAGTTGACTCAACAAATTGTGTTTTTTTCTGTTTTGTTTTTTTTTACAGTGTAGATGGAATAAGTTCCTCCATGGGCGATGGAATAACCTGACTGATTTTGTTGCGCAGAATCTAAAATGTTGTTACTGTCATTCTTAAATGTCTGAGCAAAGTTTGTCGTCAAAGTATTTTATGTATAATTGCCTCCCAGGACTGCGTTCCCAAACAGCAGACATCCACCTCCCAACAAAATAATCACATTTATTGTGCTTGGTCTGCTCTGAAGGTGCAAGTCATTTGTTATATACGAAAATGATTATATTCAGTGTCTTCTTCTAGTTTTCTTAGTGATATTTAGAGCCAGTTTATCAGGAAGTGACGATTTTGTTCTTTGACTCGTTGGATGGAAACGGTTATTCTCTTTTTTTTTGTTACTATATTACTATATTTTTCTAAATTGTCCTGCAGACCCTTAGCAAACCCTTGTGCCCCACTGGAAAAGCTTGACGGTAGATCAATATAGATTGTTACCTGCATTTTATAATTCCTCCACTCCAAAAAGCTATATTTATTTTTCAGCCTGATGTAGGCAGGCTGATGCAGTCCTATACAATATCTTTGTCTTAAACCAGTGCTACCACATTGTTCAAGTTACTGCATAAACCGATTTACAATGGCTTGCAGGCTATTCTAGGAAATGAAATTGCTGTTGGGACCTAAAGCACAGATTGGATGGTACGTGCTTTCTGACCATATTATTAAATAGGAACATCAGCCCTATAGAGAGGTCAGTCGAATGTCCTAGAGAAGGATTACGTGATTATTAGCTCTTTAATTAAAGACATTAATCCACATATACTCCTCAGATCATTCACAATTCCAGGCAATCTCACTTTACTGATCCAAAACCTTTCTGAGCAGAAACCCTTTAGCTTAGTGCTCTAAATTTATGCTTTGAATCACACATTTGTGCTTCAATCTTAAAGGTCAAGCTCCTGGCTGAGATGTCAAAAGTGGCCATTTTAGAAGTCTTGTTTCAGTCTTGTGTATATAATGGAGCTCATGTAAAGGTTTCTGAAAGTATTGCTTTGGTGCTGCAGAGCTGTAGTAACAGCCGAGTGTCAGAATTTCACCACAATAATACAAGGAATTACCTTGTGCTGTTGTGCTCACTCATTTTACAGGATTTCAGGACATACTTTTGGAAATTCCTGAAGGAGACTTCAGTAAGAATCAGATAAAGATTGAGGTTCAGCTATTTACACTCGCCACTTCATGCATTTTCTTTGATCGGATAGCTATCCAATCATGAAAAGGCCAGGTGTAAAAGTCCTCTGAAATGCATTTGAGGTGGATTACAATCCGATTGCACAAAATACTTTATGGAGGTGGTTTGAGATGCATTCCAGAAGCAAATGGACAAGTGTAAATGCATCTAGTTGTTGAAGCCTCATATGTAAATTGTACTGCTCCTCCCAAAATGGCAAAAAATAAAAGTGTGACATGCAATCTCCACAGATATGGCCCACCAGAGATGAGCATCTCTCCTCAGCATCTTTGTTTTGCGGCATCTTCACGTTCAAAAAACAGTCATCTTCATTAAAAGTAAACGCTACCGTGTTTCAACACTGCTCATGATGCTCTCTCAACTGTTACTGTCTTTGATCTTGAAATCAGCTAACGATAAATAAAATGCAGCCAGATTTATATGTTTTGTAGAAACACATTTATGTGGTCAAGTGTAAATGGAACAGTTTTAACAAATCATTCTTAAAAATGACATTTCACCTAAAAGGCTTAAGTTCTGTCATCATTTACTTATCCTTTACTTATGTCATTCCTACTAACATGTTTGAAAAAATATTCAAAGCATTTCAACAAAAACCTTTATTTAGTGGAAAAGAGTGATCAAAACTTGAGAATAGTAACCACTGTAGCACAAAGGAAGATAACGACTAAAATTTTGGAGGGTTGTAGCTCTCAGAAATTAAAAAGAAGTGTAGAGGTCCTTGCTTTGAATGACTTCAGCAGATCTGCGGCTGCAGGGCATCAGTAGTTTCTCAAACTGTGCTGGTGTGATTTCGGTCCACTCTTCTTTCAGACACTTTCATAGTTTGGTGACTGTAGTGGATTTTTCACAAGAGATTTTTTTTTTTAGTTGGGTTTAGATCAGTACTTAGGCCTGGCCATTTTATTATTTCAGTGTTCTTAGCTTTAAGGAACTGCTTTACTTGTTTTGCAGTGTGATGGAGGCATTGACTTACATGAAAATTGCAGGCTGATTGGGAAATGCTTGTACACTGTAAAAAATAAAAAACACAATTTGTTGAGTCAGCTTAAAATAATTTGTTACCCTGATGCCTTAAAATTTTAAGTTCAGTCAGCTAAAATAAGTTTAGTCAACTTGGAATGTTAAGTTGTACTAAGTAACAACTTAGATATTTGTGTCTAAACTTAACAGATGGGTAAGTAACCCGGCTGCCTTAAAATTTTAAGTTGATTCAATTCAAATATCTAAGTTGTCACTAAGTTGTCAAGTTGTCAAGTTGTTAACATTTCAAGTTGAATAAACTTTTTTTGAGTTAACTGAACTTAAAATTTTAAGGCAGCCAGGTTACAAATTATTTTAAGTTGAGTCAACAAATTGTTTTTTACAGTGTAGGAAAGGAACGTTCTTTACACATTTGGGCTTCAGTTTTCCCCCAGTTTGATGCAGAACAAAATGTTTCCCATCAGACCCAAATAAATTAAACTTGTTCTTATCACTAAAGTGAAGTTTGGACCAATTCTTCTCTCTCCACACAACATGCTCCTCATCAAAGGTGAGCTTAGCCTTTTGATTCTTTCTGCTGATGAGAGATTTGGTCACTGTAGAGTGTGCTTTGAGTCCGACCTCACTTAATCATGCTGAGACAGATTCATACCCTGTTCAGTGCTGAACTGACAAGCAATTCCAGCTGCAGTGCTGAACCAATTCAACATTGAGAGTCTCTGCATTATCCTGTCTTCTCATGTATTTGTCTTACATGGACGAACAGCCATTTTGAGGGACTTAGATAAATTAGTGCCATTGTAAACCTGCAATACTTGAGAAATCACAGATTTGGAATGACCAACTTTTCTCACAATGACTAAATGTTTTATCGCTTTGGCCTTCATCTGGACAACCTCCTGTCACAGGGTTTCAGTTGCCTTAGAGCGGCCCGCCATCTTACAATCTCAGTGAAGATTGGTGGAATGCTGTTAAATAGGGTTTGTTATATAATTTTAAGGAAATTAGCATAAGGTGCTAGATTAACACCAATAACTTGGAGGCATCTGTAAGTGTTCTCTAATTTTGATCAGAGTTCATTTTCAACTATCTAATTTAAGTTTTTATACTGTGCTTCAGAATACAATTAATTTATGAAAATATGCTTAAAAATGTCGTTTGACTCCTGTTAGGATAACTTCAAACAGGACTAAGCAGCGACCTTGAAATTTAGGAAATAGCACGTTGTTCTCTAATTTTGATTTCCACTGTATATTCAAATTCAGTGAAGCCATGTAAGAGCTTTGTGTGAAGAACAAATCAAAGTCATTCACTGAAAATCATGCTTGATGGCCATAGACACATGAGTGTGCCTAAATGTTAATTTTTGGGTGAGCTATTCCTTTAAAGAATGGGTATAAAATATTCCTGACTATTATTTTGTATAAATGTTATTCATTTTGTTCTTGGTTAATGAATAAAATATTGGTGCTTCTCTTCTTAAGAGTTAAAATGTATGTTTACATAGAGTAGAGAAATGCATGTTGTAATGACTAAATTCCAGAATATTTAATTAATTCTTACATCAAAGCTCTATAGACGGCATTACCCTTGAGTAAGCATCGAATTTAATCCAATGTTCAGCATCAATAAAACATAGCTTTATATGTGTCGGTTCATGGAGGGTTCAGGGCTGCCTTAATATTACATTACAAGAGAAGACTTTTCTCGTTTTTCCACTTCAGCTGGACCTAAGAAGGTTTCAAGGCACTTTGGAGAGCAAAAGAGTTAAAAAAGACAGAGCATCGGTCACCTCAGTATCGACATTTTAATACAAATTCTCCACAGGTTCGCTCCAGACAGCCTGTGCTTTCACCCCTGAAGCCTGCCTGAAGGGAAAGTGTCTTTCTCAGCACATCCGCAGGGTCGATGGGGACTCTAATGTACTATTAAACATTTAGATCCTCGGCTTCCACTAATGACGATTATGTGCACAGGTCCAGCCAAGAGGAGACAGCGTTATGATTCTGACTCTAGCAGATGGGTTATGATGTGAGGTAACATGGGATTAATTTGGATGGCCATGTTTAGTCTCTGCTGTTATCAGATTAATGAGGCTTACACATGCTGTGTTCCTGTTTATTACGTTTTCAGGTAAAAGTCATCTGTGCTGCGCTGCGTGGATTTGGCACAGATGATGGAATTTTCTCTTTCATTTTTGGCCAACATTTCCTGACTTCTAAACCAAAGACATTAGAGTATTTGAAAACGGACAACACTGGTTTGCATGAATATTGTCTCTTGATTTCTTTAATTTATTATTATTACTATTTTGACTCCAAGGTCCCCCATTGTCTGTGACAATATTCAAACACCCTTCAGAATATTTCCAGTACTGTAAAACTTTCTAATTTTTCTATCGCCATTTCTAGTTGTTCACAACTTCTGGGATTTCATATACAATGACTCATATACAATGACTACATGATTGAAAGAATCGTTGTCTTGAATCAGGTCTTATTTAATGAATCATTTGATCCAGTTCACAAAACACGCCTGAATTATTCATCCACAGGGCTAAGCCAAGCTAAATTCATCTCTTAATAACTTAAGAAGCCATTATGAAAAGGTTCATTTTAAAGTGTGAATGAGACCATCCATCTGTCCTTTAATTCACTTGAACTTAGGTGTTAAATGTAAAGGTATCCTGGTGGGACATGCATTTATTTCTTTATGCTAAGTTAGCAAAGTGATTGAGAGCTGAAGAGAACATCTATGCGCTCTTTTAACTGACAGACCAATGGATCTCCTCACCGGGCAAAGGGGAATGAACAGCCCTCCTGTGACTTGAGAATTGATTGCCATGCAGTGTTCAAAATAAAAAGAGCAAGGGAGAGAATAAAAGAAAGAACAGAGGGCAGACAGAATAAATGATGAATTAAAAATAGTTGGAAGAGACAAAAAGAGTTCGAGAAAAAGTGAAAGGAATGACTGACTAGGGGTAGGAGTCAAATTAACATGTAATGAAGAGAAAAGACAGCGAATATGTGAATACAACTGGGGTAGAGGGTCTTCATATTGTACTCTTTAAAGGTGAGGTGTTTGTTTTTAAACACTGTCTCATCTGCCATTGGCTGAACACAAAGATAGCCACGCCCGCAAACAGATGCCATTGGCTGCGCCACTGTTTCTGTGTTGGGCTGGTCGAGATACTCGAACAAACAATGCAATGTTTTGATAACACCACAAAGAAACAGTGCTCAAAATTTATAGGGAATCAACCAGCATATAGTTTGCTTATTAAGTAGTTAAGAGAAAGTATTTTAACATTGAAGGCTTCAAGGACAATCAGACGTCTAGACTAGTTCATTGCAATCACCATACATTAAGTGCTTGATTAAAAATGAAATAAACATTTAAGCCTATAGGAATATATGTCCATTACTTTAAAAGATGAAAGTTAGTTCAATAAGATTTTGTGCCTATTTAGAGCTGGTCGTATTTCATCTGTGAAATTTCCAAATATTAAAAATACTAGACATGTCTAAAACAGAACAAGGCTTGCAGAGATGAAGTGAGTTACAAGCATTAAAAATACAGGCATTGTGAGCCTTATAAACAGGTATCTGGAAGTCGTGCCTTGAAATATTAACTAACTGTATTGAAAAGTACTTTGGATTCATCAAGGTCTTCTTGAGCGCTTCAGATGTGTGTACTTCACACAGCGTTCATGCATGCCTCAGCTTTAACTAGCTCCTGGAGACTCCATCAAGCATGTGTGGCATAAACTTCACATCTCATTTCCATATATCACGTCTTGAAAAACAATGAGTGAAAGAAGCATTGACACATTATGCTGAGCTAGTCCTTTTTTTTAATGAGAATATTGGTATTAGGCTAAATGCACACCAACGCTATTGATAGTAAATTGAAATGAGCTTTTCCCAAGGAGGTCAGTTAATTTTTTTTTTTTTTTTTTTTTTTTTTTTTTGTGATTTAATCCTGCCCAAATCAAATTATTTAACACAACAATGGTTTTTATTGACACAACCTCTAATTACATTAGAAATCACCTAGTGTTTGACTAACTAGAGGGTCTGGATATGAATTTCTGTGATAGTTTCAATCCTGAATGCCTATATTTCTTCTGTGGTATATTTGTCAAAAAATGTGCAAAATTTCTACCATTGTACAACTGCTTGAAATTTGGGCAGTGCATTTAAAGATACCTTAGAGGTGCATATTAGTGGTGCATAGAGTAGTAAAATGTATCCCTAAAAGGGACATTGGATGCAAAAATTACCTTTGTGGTGTTTGCATGTAAATGCCGTCCGCCATTTCCTCCGTACTCGAGCAGCTGTAGCGACAACAATGTCTTGTGCTACCTGATCTCATGACAAAAAAAGTACCTGTTTAGGTGTAGTGCAAATGGTATATTATTAGCATTAGAGTTATAGCGCCACTCAACGGTCATTTCAAGTCAGAACTGCGGTGACATGTATGTACGTACATCTGTTCCGGGGAAACAAATATTCTTTTAGCACTCAGTGGACATTTCACATTGAACATGTCACAGAACGTACATGGTGTATTTCGAAATACGTATGGCGTACTTGCGAAACAGTTCCGGTTGGTCTCGTAAGTAATGCTGGTGTTCTGTAGTTGGATGTAAAAGTGAACATAAGAGTCTTCATTTTCTCCCAACATCAGAGCTACTGAGGATGCAGTGAATCAGTTATTGATGGTAATGTACCACTGAATACACAAAAAAATAAAATAAAATAAAAAACAGAAGAGAGTGGGCGGAGTGAGCAGTAGCTCATTGTCATTTAAAGAGCCATGCACCAAAACGCCTCGCTGTGAACAGAGCTGTTTTTGACCAGGTAAAAAGGGTGTTGTTAAACAACCATTAAGGAATTTTAACCTAAGTATGTTACAATCATTTCATGAAGACCCTAAAAAAATAATACCAACTTGTGAAAAATGGGCATCCATTGTCCACTTTAAGGTACTATTATGAACCTTTTAGACTAAACACGGTGCAAAGATTTCTCTTCTCTTCCCTGAGAGTGCTCTCCCGGTCACAAGCTGTTGTTCCCCTGAAGGTAGAATTTTTCCACAAAGGAGGATATTTAAAATGTTTTTGCTTTTTGTCCATTCAATAAAAGTCAATGGGGTCCAAAGTTGTCTTGAACTCCACTGATTTCATTGTATGGACAAGAACAGTTTCGTTCCACAGAAGGAATAAAGGCCCTTTTTGCACTTGGTATTAAAATGCATTTTGGTCGATCGGATCATAGAGTAGTAGTCGACGGAGACACATTCCCGTTCACACCTGGTGATTTAATCAGTCTCTGTTGTCCACTATTGACCACTTTCCAAATTTCTTTGAGGCAGGGGCGTCACAACCAAGGGTAAAAGGAGTCCTAAGAGCATATAGGGCCTAGATATTGATATCCTTTGGGGGGCTCGACTGAGATAGGCATCCCAAAGCCCACCACTGTGTGATAAAACTTAGAATCAGGACTGGGAAGAGAACATTGTGCTTTTTACATTTTTCCCCCCTTCAAATCAAACTTCTGATTTCAGATGACAACGTTTAAATCCCGTCTGGCTAGCACACTTCAACAACACGTCCCATAACGTTTAAGAATTAGGTCAGTAGGCAGAGAAAAGGCAGTCTTTTGTGACTGTTCGAATGCATTCAACCACACGAGCATTTACACTACAAAAGCAATCATTTTTGACTGGAAGTGGTTGAAAGTGGACAAGCTCAGAATATTTCAGAACATGTTTGCACCTGTATTTACCATTGTCCGTGATCAGATTTACAAAAACGCATCTTAATACTAGGTGTAAAGTGTTGGGTAGATAACAAACACATCCCAATTTGTTTAAAAATATAACATCTGTACATGTCTGTATAGTCCAGGGAAGGAGAATATATTCAGTCCAGTGAGGCATTCGCATCTGATGTCAGTTCCCCAGGATTACAGGGTTGTTTAAGGTCCAACACATCTCTGAGGGTAGATGAAGCAGAGTCACGGAAAGAACACCAATTTTGTCCGTTGTCCAACTTCTGCTGCGTTCAGGTAGACAGAAGCAGCAGACTAGAACTGCCGTGTCATAGGGGTACAGAAAGCTCATTTAGGGGACGATATGGTGGACAGTCTGGCATTTCAGTGGCAGATAAAATAGAAGTGAGAGAAGGCCATAGTGGCAAAACTAGATGAAACTTGGCAAGAATGTTAAACCGAGTGTAACATCCTCAGTATATGTTCGGGAAATGAACGGAGAGTGCCCATTGCTGTGGTCTTTCGCCTGAGCCCCAGCTGTGGACCGTCACGCTTTTATATCCACACGTCCCAGAAGAGCACGCAGAGAGAGCTCATTGCAACGTGCTATAGACCCCATCAGACTTTATTTCTCACATTGCACTATGTGCCACACAAAATCTGCAGCAAGCGGAAAGCGATATTTTGCCATTTACGGAAGGCTATACACTGTGTTTAACAACATGCAGAGTAAATTTTTCATCAGTCTGTAGCTTAAATGAGAAAGCTGTTTAGCAGTTTGGCTAATTCATGCCACATTGCTGTGGTTCGCATATTGAGGATGGTATGGAACAGCCTGACGGTGTCAGGAGAATTCATTAGCTTTGCCATTTGGTAGGCGATAACTTTGGGAGGGTTCAGTCATAGCTTTGTTCCATCTGCTTGGCACGGCACTTTTGCGCTGGGAAACACTGCTGGCTCGTTAAATATGGAGGACGGCCGGCTTCCCTCACCACAAATGGGTCATATTATCACTGAGGCGTACTGTTCCTGCATCAATTCTGGAATCTAAATGATAGAATAAAGGAACAGATTGATCACTTTGATTTTGGAAAGCATCTCTTTGTTTGAGAAGGAGGCAAATCTATTAGAAAGGGACAAATTTTCAGTCACGTAGAACAGAAGTTCTAAAGGCAAAGTGTGTACTTTCTTAAAGGTAAAATATCTATCCAAATGTAATAATATATGACTATAAGTAAGGCATTTTTAGGTTGATTTGCTGGAAAGTGTACAACAAAACTTGCTAAGCAAGGCACTGGCACAACCAATAGAGTGAATCTATGGGTGGGACTATCAGTCCTTTTTTATTATTATTTTTGCTAAGTTATTGGCACAGAAATTACCTTTGAAATAGCAGATGAGTGTGCCATTTATTCAGGTAAAAGCATTGCAATTACGTAATCAGGATTCTTTGAAAGCTTTTGGCTCAGAGTGTGGAGCTGACAGTTAAAATCTCATATTGTGAAATATTATCCACTGACTGTATTTATGTATTTAACTTTAGGGTGTGATAAAATGGCAAAAAGATTAAACTAGTATATTATTTCATTACATAACAGTTTAGCAGAAACTAAGTAGTCATGGTAGGAGGAACACTGGGATGAGTTCAGCTGGTGGATGGAGATGTGTTTCTCACCATGTGCTTGTGCCACTGAGTGGCCACTTATGCATCTGAGAGCTGCCCAGATCAGCCCGTTCCCCCATTATGCCCTTCACTCATCCTGCCAAACACCATTTAAGCATCTTTCATTTCCTCCCCTTGTTCATCAGCAAGTTATTTTTTTAGTGAGACCAATCATTTCACACCGAGCTCCAGCATCAATGTCCAGCACCTTTCTGCCAAACTGCATTGAAGAATTGCCTCAAGGCACTTGGCATGGCTTAAAAACACTGCAGGAAAGGCAGAGAAAAGGATTAAATGGGCGTGATTTCTTCATCATTTGTTTTTATATAGCTATTTGAAGGAAACTGATTTGAATCTAAAAGTGCTGATTGCTGATGAGTAACGTATGTGTTTAAGCAGCAAGTGAGTGTGGGAAGTGTGTAATAATTAAGTCAAATTTGCTTGACTTGCATCAAAATAATGAAAAGGGTCTTTTTTAATTACTTTTATTTTGGTATGTCTTATGTTGTTCCAGGCTACTATTTTGAAAGCCTTTTGTGTTTCCTTTTTTGTTTTCTCTTCCTTTTTTAATGAGTGATGTGGGCCTATCATTCCCTTCCATCATGATCAAGTTGTGTTTGATATTCAGGTAAGGTCATATTACCTTATTTTGAATGGGCACAACTACATTTTGAGTGGATCTAGTGTAGTTTCTGGGTATTGTTGTTGATTTGGTTTGATTGCATCTGGTTTTACACTTATTGTGTGCCAAGCTTTGTTTTAGTGTGAGGAAATCAAATGAATGTCTGTCATCCATTATAAACACACAAGTTCAAGTCTGGGTAAAGAATCCTTTGATGTTTTTTGAATCATTAAACATTTTAAACAATGCAACATTGTAACATCTATGAATAAACAGTAGGTTCTAATGAAATTTATATATATATCTATATTTTTTTAATATACATATATATATTTCATATATGTTATGTTGTCTGTTTTCTGTTGACTTGTATGTATTGTCATAAATTGATTTTCAGCAAAACTTTCTGTACAGATTTGTGACCCTGGACCACAAAAGCAGCCATAAGGGTCAAATTTTATATTTTATATATAAAGGGTTCAGATATGAAAGCTGAATCAATAAGTCAAAGTCATCAATTGCTGTATGGTTTGTTAGGATAGGACAATATTTGGCCAAGATACAACTATTTAAATATCTGGAATCTGAAGGTGCAAAAAAATCAAAATGCTGAGAAAATCGCCTTCAAAGTTGTCCAAATGAAGTTCTTAGCAATGCATATTACTAATCAAAAATTAAGTTTTGATATTTTTATGGTAGGAAATTTACAAAATCTCTTCATGGAACATGATCTTTACTTAATATCCTACTGATTTTTGGCATTAAAGAAAAATCGATAATTTCGACCCATACAATGTATTTTTGGCTACTGCTACAAATATGCCCGTTCTACTTATGGCTAGTTTTGTGGTCCAGGGTCACATTTCACTATTTTACTATTCACAGAAGCTATCTGCTGAACTGCTCCTGGTTACATGTTCACTTTTAATCGGACAGTTATTCTAGAGGAGACTTGATAAGATTTTGTTTTATACATAGTATTGGGGGTTTACACTTACATCACGGTGGTCAGGTACCCAGATGCGTGGCCATTATGGAGATACCCGGATGTAAACAACAGCATGGATTGCACGGTTAATGCACTACTGAATATGTTGTTCTGCCAATTTATGCTGTCTAAACCATGCAAAAAATGTTAAATAATATAGAGAAGGACTTAGTAAGCAGGAAAGGCTGTGATATTTTTACAAACTAAAGTTAATAGGTGGTAAAGATATGTACGAGCAGTTTTAATTAAGATATTAGCCTAATATTTAATCTACTTGACTGGAAATGATAAGAGCAAACACAAATGTTGTCAGGATTCTTGCCCTGGAAATTCTGGTTCAGTTTGGCCAACCACAAACGGCTTCTTTCCTCAAAGTTTTTTTTTTTTTTTTACTCTTCTTATTGATTTGTTTTTCTGTTCCGACTGATTAGTACAGCCCAAAACATGACAATAATTGACCATTTTCAGCAGCAATAATCAGCAAAATTTGTGAGTTCCGATCACTTCAGTGGCATTGTTTACCAATATGGCACCAATACGCCGCAAATATGGCCAATTTATGATATGGTGCGTTGTAACCTGGGGTTAGTTGTAACACTGTCAGTTTGACAAGTCAGAAAGGAGCTGTGGTGATGTCATCAATATCATACGCTCAACAGGAGAAGTGGCATGTGAATGTGAGCAACTTTGTAGATTTTATGACCATTTAGATTATGTTTTGCCTAGCAATCATTAGCTACATCCCAATTCGTAGGCTACATCCTTCAAAGTGCGTGTTTGAAGGCCGATTGCATCACAGTGACGCGACGAAGGCTGTTTCAATTCAGAGACTGCGTCCTATGAAGGCCTCGTTTGTAGGCCAATTGCATCATGGAGGCGTGGTAAAAACCGTCCCAAATCACGATGCACCCTCTAAAGGCTGCATTTGAAGGCCGATTGCCTCACCACGGCGCGATGAAGACTGCCGTAATTCGAAAGTGACTTCAAATGCACCCCCCATTTTGTCGGCAAATGAAGGATACAACAGGAGTATCCTTCGCGGCCTACCCTATCCCAGAATTCACAGCACCCCAGTGATGACAGGACTTTTATTCAAACTAAATAGTGGGTGATGGTTCTGTGGTGGCCGAATGCACTTGTAAATGTAAGTATTGTGTTTTAATTTGCTCAGATAGATATTATTTTTGTGCTGTCATGCAAGATATGTCCACAAATGTTTTAGGCAAACTTGCGGATATTTCCTTTCTATCTCTCATATTTCTGGAGTATTTTGTATGCATGTTCTGCTGTGTCATATTTTCTAACCTTAAGATTGCAGCACTGTTTTAATAATTTTCGTAAGCCTTTCCTTTTTCTCTTCTTTTAGGTCAGTTCTGGAGAAAATGGGGCTAAAAACGGGGCTAAAAAACACTGAGCACATACATTTTGTTGTGCACATGTTAAGAATTTATGTGCACCTTGACATTTCCATTCAGCATTTTTTTTTTCATGTGATATTCCAAAATTCCCATAAAAATAGGTAGATGGCAACACAGCTAGTGACTGAATACAGTACAGACGCACACTCACACAAACACACACACACACAGCAGTTGTTTTGTGCTAAATTTAAAGTCCTAAAATGAATGCAGTATAATGTTTTTTGTCACTTTAAATGGTTTACTTTATTAAAAAAGTTTTTGCATAAATTGCAAGTGTGGGTTGTATTTCAGCAAATTACTTCACACTGTTACATCGATCCCCAGCCTCACCCCAGTAGTGGGGTAGGTTGTAAAAATGGAACTCATTGTATTTGACATTAACTCATGTAATCTGTGATTATGCAGTACATGTTCAAAATTTTTTTATTTGTAGTAAACAAATGTGGCTACCACATATCAAAAGTTGAGAGATCTAGTACAAACAACCACTGAGTTACTGATGCTTAAACCAAAAGTGTTACTTTCATCCCAGGTCTCCCCTGTATGTTTTTTTAGATTTTCTTTCTCTGAGTTCTCAGAGATACGTAAAACTGCTGGATCATTATTTATATGCAGTTACATCCTAATTTTCTCTGCATCCTAGGATACATATCTGGTTCTTACCCTCATCTGCTGATTGGGAGTTTTACAAGTCCCAAAATGTGGCTTAAGTGAGGTCCCTTGCTTCTTCACATCCTTGCTTTGAGGAGCGCTAAAAAGAGTGGGCTAATAAGGTATTTTTTGGACAGATTTATGAGTGCATTCATACTTAAATACCCTACTGTGCTCCTTTTCCTTTCTATCTCTTTTATTTGTTTATTTTTGGTAGAGATAGATGCCTCTGAGCTGCAGGTAGAGGCTAAACTGAGTACACCTACTTGTATTGATTAATCCCAAAAATCGCACACACTATGTTGGCAAGGATTTATGCTAACATATTTTATGTTAGCATAAATCCTTGGCAACATAGTGTGTATAATGTTATATTACTGTGAGTGTGCTGAGATGATCTTGCATGGTTTACTACCTTATACTAGTCTTGCATACTGTTCTTTTACCAAGGATCACTGTTTAAAAGTGTTCAAGAAAAAAACTATTTTTTGTTTAAAAGTGTTCAAGAAAACACCTATTTTTTTGCCCATTACCTTGTTTTTGGTTTTCATGTAAATGCCTTTATTGGTGTTCAAGTTATTCAACTAATACATGTCTGTTTCCAAATGGCCTATGGTGATTTTCTTGCATAGTCATTATGATTTGCATATAAACGAGACTTTTTTTTTTTTTTTTTTTTTTTTTTTAAATGATGAGAGAGTTTTGATAATGTGTTGTAGATGTAAATGTACTCCTTGACATTGAGGACTCAACATATATACTTTAGTAATTCACGGCATGAATGAAGAAGATTTGCAGGGTATGCTTTAATATAAGTGTTTATCAAATTATACGCACTTATTTATATAAGAATAATTGATTTATCTGATTAATTGATTGATTACCAAATCTCTTTCATTTCGCTGCATCTTCTTACTGAAATCTTTGTGATCTTCAATGTCTTTTAATGGACCTACTGCTCTGCTTCTATTTGCCATTAACATTTATGTGTTTTTCTTAAAGCGATAGTTCATTACACCATGATTTCCTCACCCTCAAGCCGTCCTAGGTGTGTATGACTTTCTTCTTTCAGATGTATACAATCAGAGTTATATTGAAAAATGTCCTTTTCCAAGCTTTATAATGGCAATGAATGGGTTTTAAGATTTTGAAGTCCAATAAAATGCATCCATCCGTCATAAAAAATACTCCACACGGCTCCGGGTGGTTAAAGGAGAAGTCCACTTCCAGAACAACAATTTACAAACAATTTGCTCACCCCCTTGTCATCCAAGATGTTTATGTCTTTCTTTCTTTAGTCGTAAAGAAATTACGTGTTTTCAGAAAAACATTTCAGCATTTTTCTCCATATAATGGATTGCTGTGGTGCCCCGATTTTGAACTTCCAAAATGCAGTTTAAATGCAGCTTCAAATGATCCCAAATGCTGTTGTAAACGATGCCAGCCGAGAAAGAAGGGTCTTATGTAGTCTCATGTTCTCCCTCAACTTCAAAATCATCCTATATCACTGTTTTACCTTTTTTGTTAAGGGTGTTTGATCTTCTTTGCATGTTCACGTTGCAAAGACTGGGTCGGTACTTCTGCAACGATGTATGATTTTGAAATGATTTTTTCGAATGCCTTTTTCGACAAACTCTAACTGTCTTGAGTCAGAATACAAAGAATTCATGGAGAAAAAGGCAAGATGAGTGTTTGAGATTAAAAAGTATTTAAATTGTATTTTTTTAATGAAAATAATGAAAATTATTTTTTTTAATGAAAAAGATAAGACGCTTCTTTCTCAGCTGAGATCGTTTACGAACACATTTGGGATCGTTTGAAGCTGCATTTAAACTGCATTTTAGAAGTTCAAAATCGGGGGGCACCATACCAGTCCATTATATGGAGAAAAATGCAGAAATGTTTTCCTCAAAAAGATGACTGAAGAAAGAAAGACTTGAACATCTCAGATGACAAGGGGGGTGAGTACATTATATGTGAATCTTTGTTTTGGAAGTGGACTTCTTTAATAAAGGCCTTCTGAAGTGAATCGATGCATTTGCGTAAGAAAAATATCCATATTTAAACCTTTAGAAACTGTAATCGTATATGTGTTCACAAGAGAGTGGTGTTCCAGTGGATGACCTAGGACATAGGCGTAGCGTAAGCTCCGGTGAGAATATGCTAGTCTCGCGAGAATTAAGTTTTGTTTACAGCTAAGGAAAACCAATTTCCTCTTGGCTTATATTGAAATCCTCCAAAATCCGTGTTTTGTGTTTCTAATTCGCAACCAGCATTTTGTTTTGCGCTCTCCTCTGTGCTTCGACGTTCAACACGAAAGTCATATGCACCTAGTATGGGTGAACTTTTATCAGCTTTCTCTGTGTTTTTGGTTCTTTGACTGCCTGCCATTTGATTCTGGATTGTGTTCTGGACTTAATGTTAGCTAGTTTGTGACAGACCATGGTTCTTGATCGTATTGTGCAGTGCTTCTTGGGGATTTGCCATTGCAGCAGTGCTGTTGACAGTTATAAGAGTCACCGCTCTTACTCACTGTGACATCTGTGTTTACTGTTTTGGAGGGAGCAAACCATGTTGGGAGGAGATCTTCTTAGAAATCTGTCTAGTAAGGCCATGCTATCTTTATCTATCAGGCCAGAAGCGTGATAAAGAAAAATAGGAAAAACGAAAGTGAGAGAGAGCTGGTTAGACTGGATCGTGGCTTTATCTTATAATTTGTATGGATGACTTCATAGACTTAATAAATATAGCGAAAAGAATAGCCAGCATCACATAACCACAGGCATAATGAGATGTTGATGAATTAGCTTAAGTGGCTTATTTAAAGCATTACCAATGAAACATGCATATTTACACTAATGGACAGGTGTGCTTGGGATTTTATTTTAATGCACTTTTTCAAAAACTAATTTGAGTAGAAGGTGATGGTGAAAGAGCAGAATTAACTTGTGACCTTCAGAATATGTGTCAGCTAAGTAATAGAGACTCAATAAGAAATTTTATGTTGAATTGCAGGCTCAGATCTAAGTGTGTAACTTTTTAGAAATCAAACTTATCTTTGCCTGCATGAATAGTATTTTAAAAATAAAATTAAATTGGATTTTCTCTAAGCATTTTTTTTCCAAAGGTGACTTTTCTGAGTTATCACATCAAAAAACATTAGAAACTTTTTTTTAAAAAAGAAATCCCACTTCATTTTAACACTCTCTCTTTTATATGAATGGCTGGTTTAATCATCATTTGCTTCTTTTAAGCTCTCCTCAGCTCAGTTGATGAGATAAAACTGCTGCCACTGTGTGATATAAAATATATTACATAATATTAAGATCTGACATTTCATTTCCACTCAAGGGAGCATGTCTCAACAAGACCTACAAATGATATACTATATTTAGAGATCAGGGATACTTGTCACATGCATCTGAACAAATAAGCTTTCCATCGATGTATGGTTTGTTAGAATAGAACAATATTTGGCCGAGATACAACTATTTCAGTATATGGAATCTGAGGGTGCAAAAAAAAAAATCAAAATATTGAGAAAATCACCTTTAAAGTTTACCAGATTAAGTTCTTTGCAATGCATATAACTAACTAAAAATTACGTTTTGATATATTTACAGTAGGAAATTTACAAAATATCTTCATGGAACATGATCTTTATACGTAATTTCCTAATGATTTTTGGCATAAAAGAAAAAATCTATAATTTTGACCCATACAATGCATTTTTGGCTATTGCTACAAATATACCCCAGCGACTTAAGACAACACAAAAATCTAGCTCAAAATCTAGTTTAAAACCCTGTTAAATTAAAATAACTTGCCTGTATTCATAGATTCAGGTAACGGTAAACTACATAATACTTGAAATGTTGAACTGTTCTCTCAGAAGTTTTTTTTTTTTCTTTCTCCCCAAGCTGTCATGTTTAAAATGTTACAAATTTCTATTTCATACCATTTTGGTTCCCCCAAAAGTGGTTTCATATTATAATTTGGTGTATTCTAAATAGTTGTATTCAGCTGTTTTTCTGTTTAAAATTTTGCATTTTGCTGTAAAGCTGATAATGGCAGGATCCATTGTGACAACTTACCCCTTAAAATGTGACCAAAATGTGTAATTATGCAGAGGCTTTCTGTAGCAGTGTTCTTCCCCTTCAAATGTCTAGTTCAATATCTGTTAAATTAGATTTGCATGTATTAAAACATTTAGGCAATGATCAACTACATGACCTGTGTTACTGTTATTTTTTCCCCCCATGATAGGGCAAATTGGCAACGTTTTAAATGACATAAATGTACATATTCATTAATACCATTTTGGTCTAAAAAACATTTTTTTTGTTTTGTTTTGTTTTGTTTTTTTTTTTTTTTTTTTTTTTTTGTACCTTACAATTTGGTTTTACAGCATCTGCGGGATCATTCTTAAAGGTAAGAGCATTTTTTTAATCTTACAAATGTGTATTTACTAATACCATTTTGTTCCCTCCAAAGTGGTTTGATATTATAATTTGGTGTTTTGTAAATAGATGTATTCAATTCAATAATTCAATAATAGCAGGATCCATTGTGACAACTTACCCCTTATGTGACAACATTTTGAGTGAAAAGTGTAATTATGCAAATACTTTCTCTAGCAGTGTTTTCCCCCTTCAAACATCTAATTCAAAACCCTGTTAAATTAGATTTGCATGGATTCATAAATTCTGTGTTATTTTTTCCCATGATGGGGCAAGTTGGCACACATTTTAAATTATATTAATTTACATATTCATTAATACTATTTTGGCCTAAAAAGAGTTTTATTTTACTTATTTTTTATTTTAATGAGACCTTACAATTTGGTGTTTCATAAATATGTTTCAATGTTGCTGTAAAGGCAGGATCCATTGTGGCAACTTACCCCTTTATAATGTGAATATTTTGAGCGGAAATAGTAATATGCAAATGATTTCTCTGCAAATGCAAGTGTTTTTCTCTTCAAACATCTAGTTCAAAACCCTGTTAAATTAGATTTGCATGTATTCGTAAATTCAGGCAATGATCAACTACATGACCTGTGTTTTCCCATGATGGGGCAAGTTGTCGCATGTTTTAAATGATAAATTTACATATTCAATAATACCATTTCGGCCAAAAAGTAGTTTGATATTTTTGTATGAGACCTTACAATTTGGTGTTTTATATATAGTTCAGTTTGTTTTTGTTTAAATGTTGCTGTAAAGCCAGGATCCATTATGACAACTCACCCTTTATAATGTAACAACATTTTGAGCGAAAAGTGTAATTATGCAAATACTTTCTCTAGCAGCGTTTTCCCCCTTCAAACATCTCCATGTATTCATAAATTCAGGCAATGATCAATTACGTGACCTTTATTTATTTGTTTTTCATGATGGGGCAGGTTGTCACACATTTCCAGTTATATAAATTTACATATTCATAAATACCATTTTGGCCTAAAAGCAGTTTGATATTTTTACAATTTGGTGTTTCATAAACAGTTACATTTGTTTTGTTTAAATGTTGCTGTAAAACCAGGATCCATTGTGACAACTTACCCTGTATAATGTGACAAAATTTTGAGCAAAAAGCGTAATTTGCAAATGCTTTCTCTAACAGTGTTTTTCCCCTTCAGACATCTAGTTCAAAACCTTGTTAAATCAGATTTGCATGTATTCATAAATTCAGGCAGTGATCAACTATGACGTGCTATTTCTTTTTCCACGATGGGGAAGTTGTCACATGTTTTGAGTTACATAATTAAATTTACATATTAATGAATACAATTTTGGCCTAAAAGCAGTTTGATATTTTTGTGTGAGACCTTACAAATTGCATACTCAGTTTCTCTCAGTGTTCATAATATAAGGACTTACTAAGGGATCGCAACATTTAAGCTGACTTTATGTCACACACATATTTTTCCCATTGAAACGGTAGGCACTCCTCTGCTGGACTGATAATGTACATTGTACAGAATGACGACGGTGCAATATTATCCGCCTAGTGGTTTGTATCAGTAGTAAACCTGTGAGCGCAGTCAGGTCTATTTGATCCCGGTGAGAGGTGCGCTGTTAGATCCCACGGTAGCTGTCCATTCAGGACTGCCGTATGTCTGTGTAATGACATCCACACGAAAACGTGCCTAAACCACCATCAGTCCACCCACAACAGGATCGTTTCATTACGCAATGCATTACAGCGAAGCAGGGGGCAATCGTTGCCATTGCACGTACTCTCATTCTATTTCCTCGATCCTTTAATCATATGGACTGTGGAGTCTAGAAGCAGTCTGAGCGGAGAATAATTCCAGGCGCTCGCTATTGGCTCCCCGTCCTCATCTGTCAATCTGCGGAGGCGGGACTCTGCCTGCTCGCGCTCCCAGGAGGCGATAGATGCGCGAGCTGTACTTTTCTACTGTGTTGGAGCGCTTCGCACTTCTCGAGCTCAGTCCGAGCGTCAAGTGAACGGCGTGCGGAAAGCGCAGTGGGACTTCAACCAAGGAGAAGTTATCGAAGGAGCCTGTAGTATTGATTGCAGCAGCCTGCACCTGGATAAGCCCCATCATCAGCGCGCGGAGAAGCGAAAGAGCGAAGAAAGTGTGTTGACGGCAAGCGGGCAGCTGTTATAGAAGGAAGGCAATATGATGGTGAAGCAGCATATGCTGTTTACCCTGTACAGCATCTGCGGGATCGTCCTTAAAGGTAAGAGCGCTTCAAACTTTAAGGCAGCCTATGCGGTGCTTTGCAATTTGGGGGCTCATCATCATTACGCACCACGGAGGAAATGCATTATGCTCTGGAATGATGATGATTTGCATTTCCATAATATCTCCAAAGGGCCTCGAGTGAGTACGGGGACAGTTCCCGTTAGTCATCATTGCTCTGAAGAAATTGTGCACGTTTGCCCAGCACTGATACAGAATCTTATCACGGATAAGCCTGCACACACTGCTGAGCTAGAGCCCCGCTTTTATGGATTACCAGTCAAAATGTGTTATAGATAAACTCACCACCATAAGGGAATACGATTTAACTGACACAGCCTTTGCTTCATCTGATCGGAAACTTTATATAATAAACGCATCGCTTTTATTGTATTTTAAAACCATATGTCTAGCCTATATGCGTATTTAGGCACATTTTTATTTGCTTTTGGAAATGCGATGTATCTTTTAGTAGAACGTTACAGCGTTAAATCATATGGTGCTTTTTCATTATATAGTTTGAGGTACATACGGTTTTATTCTGGCAGGGACGTGGCGTTGTTAGTTATGAGGTAATACAGATTTCTATTTTAACCCCGTAACGTGGTCGTGGTCGTTTAATCAAGTAGCTTTTATTTTGACTATAAAAGCCCTAGATTTCGTACGGAGCGTGAAACTAATTGTTTAAGTGCTTTTTAGCACCTCTCAATCAGGTTTGTATGTGTTTTTTGGGACAGTTTCACAGTCATTCCAGGCTTCGGGATGCATGGTATTTGCGGCAGTCCGCATCTTGGGGTCGTAGTAGCATCAGCTTTTTTCCTTTCACAAAAAGACTTGCGAAGCAAGTAGCTACACCTGTCAGTTTACAGTTGTCAGTGTAATGCATTATTCACCCACATTTCAAACAGTAAATTGAACATTACGCTATATCAGAAGTTCGTAAAGAAATCTGTCAGCATTTCTGTGTTGTTTACCTGAAGTCTTGTAGTTTCGGCTGGTGCTCATCATTCACGCGCGACACTGTAAACAGGATCAGCAGGGCAAGGTCGCGTGCACTGTTCGCGCGGGGCGACCGTTAGTGTGACAGGAATACTTGAATAATACGTCAACTGAACGTGCCTTATTGCTTTTTCGCGCGGCATGAAGGCAGTGTTTGCTTTAAGCGAGGGTTTAGTGGTCAGATTAGGTCGCGGCAGGATGGGCTCAGCGTGTGACCACTCAAATGTAGGTAGGCTATGTGTTTGTGTCCCTTGAGAGTAAGGTTACGCCGTCCCGCCGATATATCGTGAGCAGCTTGCAGCCACCGCCCGGTTCCATCTAAGAAGATAATTTAATATATACATTTTATGAGACTCAAATATGATTTTAAGCCGCTTAAGGTAACATACAAATGCGTTCGCGTTAAAATTTAAATTAACTCTTGTTACGAAGTGGATATGGTTTTGACGTCATGAAGTGTATAATATTAATAAGTCTATAGGTTGACGTCTTTTAACCTTTCAGTGAATAGACTTTGTATTAATCATGTTTGTAGTATAATAGCGCAAAGAGTTTGACATAAAAACAATGTTCTCTTTTTGCAACTGATAATAACCACCGTGGCCAGTCTACATAATATAACAAAACATAAAAAACCTGGATTCTCCAACTATTGCAACACACTAAAAGAATGAAGACTTGACCACTGGTTTCCTTAGATAGGCTACATTCTTGCTGCAAACTCATAAAGTGGTAGGGACATTCACGAAAATGTGATGCCTGTGTGTTTCAGATACTCCAAGCCTATCTTGCTTGGTCTGGATATCAGTGAAACACGACTCCTCCGACCAGTGGTGTTTACATCTCAAACAGTCTGGTTTGCAGATCTGGCAGTTTATGAATGCGCAGGATGAATGCACGAGAGACAGAAGGGAAATACCGTATTTGCATTCGCCTTTCTGTATGCATGCGTGTGGCTTTCCTCCTCTGCCCCATCTTTTGACAAAATACCCTATGCTGTGTGTTGATAATCAGTCTGAGAGGTGGGCCATTAATAATCAGAGATAATTAAGCACATTCCTCAAGGCTTCACTTCTAATGAGTCGGCAGCAAGCGTGAGACTGAAGCTATGTATTGATTTCCCCCAGCCTTCTCACTCTCTGCCCGTAAATCACAGAGCCTGTGTCTCTCAGCACCCAGTCAACAGCCCTACTGGCTGCAAGTGCCTCCTTTGGTTCTTTAACACACCTCTCAGAGTCTGGCTGCACCTGCTTACCATGTGTGAGTGTGTTAACAGGCTTAACAGAGCGCGGTAACCGCGCTGATATTTGAACGAAGGAGGTCAGAGTTTCTGGTAGCCCTATCTGGTCTGCAATCGGAGATCGATAGATCTGATCATTGTGATTTCAATGGTGCACTGATTGATTATCTCTAACATCTGAGTTGTGTGATATTACATAATATGATTTACACACAGACCAGTTTGACTGGGTAAATGTGGTTAAAACTTGAGGCGTTAGTCATGTATTCGAAATGCTGATTTAGATAAATGGATGCTTGATATGATGTGTCATGTGGGGTAACATGCTAAAAAGGTTCCCACGCTAATTATATCCCATTGCAGGGAACTGTGATTTCCAGACTTGGAAAAATCATTGGAAATTAACTAACTCTTAAATAATTAAAATTTCTAGATTTAATCGTCTATAATTCATTGTGTAGAAAGTGCTTTTTTTGAGTGTAGCTTTGTGGCTCCCAGTCAACTAAAATACTCTTTCCCGTACATAAAATGTTATAATTGAAATCCAAAAAAAAGTATTATTTAATGTGTCAACTACCCAACTTCTCAACTGCGTTTTTCAGTGCTCCAGTGCCAGTGAGCATGCAATCCCAGCTGCCTTTTATGTACTGGTCATCGATTACTCTTAAATCAATGCCAGCCTTCCTCGCTGAGGTTGAATGTTTGAAGCACAAGTGCGGGCACATCCCTGGCGCATCCGTCCTAAGGGATCACTGCATGCTGCCAGCAGCTGGGGTTTGGGGGGGGCGGGGAGCATGGCAGTTATGCAAAGCGTCCGGCAGACAGTGCAGCTCCTCCCTGTGTGTGGAGTACTATAGTCCTTGTGAAGTGCTGTTGTGCAGACGTCTGCTGTGAGTAATAGCAAAGCTTGGCTCTCTCCTCAGAGACACCAGAGCTGAGTGGGAGGACTATGTGGTCCTGCTTCATAGAGGATGTACGCCTTTATGCTTGTTTCTGTTTTGCGGGTATGTTCCCTCTTCATGGACTGCTTGTGTACACAAAATCTTTCTTCCTTTTTGTCTTTCTTGGCTCTGTGGTGCTTCAACAGTCCTGCGCTCTGAAACCCTGCCCGAATCTTTTCATGCAAAGCGTACCCAAATTCAGAAAAGCCAACTCAGCCGGCTAGTACAAAAACGAAAAAAAATAACGATTTTAAAGGAGTAGCTCATCCAAAAAAGAAAACTCGCTGAAAAGTCACCCTCACGTCATCCACGATGAATTTGTTACTTCATCAGAACAGATTTGGAGAAATGTAGCATTACATCACTTGCTGCAGTAAATGGGTGTGGTCAGAATGAGAGTTAAAACAGCTGATAAAAATATTACAATAATCCAAAAGTAATCCACAAAACTCCAGTCCATCACTGAATGTCTGGAATAGCCAAATGTTTGGAATAAACAAATCAATCATTAAGGCATTTTACATGGTTAACCAAAATTGAAAATTCTGCCTTTAATTACTCACCCTCACGTCGTTCCAAACCCGTAAGACCTTCGTTCGTCTTCGAAACACAAATTAAGATGTTTTTGATGAAATCTGAGAGCTACCACATTCACGATGCTACCACATTCAAGGCCCAGGAAGGTTGTAAGGACATTGTTAAAATAGTGCATGTGACATTAGTTACAAGAGTTTGTGTGTTTTGAATGTGGTAGTTGTGTTGCTGTCTATGTAGGGTGAGAAAGCTCTCAGATTTAATCAAAAATATCTTAATTTGTGTTCTGAAGATGAACGAAGGTCTTACGGGTTCGGAACGACATGAGGGTGAGTAATCAATGACAGAATTGTCATATTTGGGTGAACTATTCCTTTAAGATTAAAAAAAAAACATTATTTATGACACAAAATGCTCCTTTCATACCTCATTGTGTGGGCTACTGTGCATTGAGTCAAGTCTCTGGCCCCCTGCCTTTCAGTCAGCTTATCCCACCAGAGTGACTCCAAGCTGGGCATTGGCCTTCCCGGAGCCGGCCCTTTTATGGAAGTAGCGTGGGAAAGCGAAGAGGGCTGGCGTGTACGGGTATGTGCAGGCGTATTTGTGTTGAAAGGGGAGGTTAATGGCCTTTTTTCATTCCTGGTCTGTTGTCTTTGTCAGTCGTGGAGCGTGAAAAGCATCTGTGCAGGTGAGCGGCAGCACAGGCAAATGTGCTCAGACAGGTGAGAAATGGAGTTGGGCATAAGCTGCCATTTCTGCTGACTAGAATAAGCATTTGTTTGGCATTAATTTAGCAAGGGAGAAACACAGATTGCACAAGCCTTTCTTTTCGGGCTGCAGTATGGAGCTCTTCCTATGGCTCGTCCTGTCATGTGCGTGTGGTATTATTGCACTTCAAGTCTCTTTCTCCTATTTCTTTAGAGTGTAAAGAGGCTGAGCGTGTCCCTCTATCTCACTGTGTTGCGTATGTGGGTGTTTGTTTGGCTGGCTGATTGAGCCAGGATGGAGAACAGGATTAGAGGTGAATATCCTCCTCCTCTTTGTATTTGTCCTCTTGTTGGGTTGCTGGAAGCCTCCTAAACAGAGCACCCGAGATATTTGCTCTCTCTCTCTCTCTTTCTCTCGCGCGCTCTTGCTCTCCATCTTTGCGTTTCATGTCTCTGTCTTTCTCCTCCTCCATCCTGCTGTCTCACCTCTCTCTTTCTCACTATCTTACACTCTTTCTGCATACAAGTATCTGGGCCTTGGAGCGTTTCCCCCCAGACTCAGAATGGAGCTGAGCCGCTGAAGCCCTGCTGTAATCGGGAGGGATTTCCCATGATCAAAGGCCCTCTTTTGTTCTTCCAGGTGTTTGAAAAAGTTAAAACAAAAAGTGGGTGGAACTGTCAACCGTTCTGCGGTACAGCTAGTGCCTGGCATAACGCTTCCTCTTCTCCCAAAAGGCGCTGGGAAGGAGATGCCCTTTTGCAGTGATTTTTGAATGGCTTTCAAAACACAAACTCTTTGCTGAATCATGGCAGCAGTCTCGGAGGAGGTATCTTCTAAAAACTGTCATGTAGCAGTTATGTGGGTGATTTAACAGTTGTCATTTTCTTGTTCACATGTTGTCTATACTACTTAGCTGACCTTTGAGATGGATTTCATCGGTAAATGACTGACAGGCTCTATAATAGCTTTTCCTAAGGTTCTTGTATCCGATTAGCCTTTGTGTTGGCTAATTTAAATGATTTGCTTAAGCTCACAGTATGTCTGGTAATCTCATTGAAGCTTATGCAAAGAGGAAATTCTTTGTGGAATTATCTTAAGATTAAGAGATGACTTGAGGTATAGTCAAACAAGTCAAGCAAATATGATGCTGAACATTTTGTATTGGTAAAAATGTTTAGATGCCAAATTGTTGTTTATGAAATAAGCATACTACAAGGGAGAGTACATCCACAAATGAAATTTGTCATAATTTACTTGCCTTCAGATCTGTCAAATTTTTTAGCATTTTGTAGGTTTATACTTTTAGTTGGTTTAAAATGTTACATACACCTTGCAGAATCTGCAAAATGTTAATTATTTTACCACAGTAAGAGGAATCATACAAAATATGCATGTTATTTTGTATTTTGTACTGACCAGAGTTTACATATAGTCCACAAGAGAAATTCTGTTCGAACGTCTACGTACACTTGATTTTTTTTTTTTTTTTTTGTTTTAAAAACTCTAAGTGATAGTTGTTTATGAGTCCCTTGTTTGTCCTGAATAGTTAAACTGTCCACTGTTCTTCAGAAAAATCCTTCAAGTCCCACAAATTCTTTGGTTTTTCAGCATTGTGTATTTGAACCCTTTCCAACAATGACTGTATGATTTCTTCTGTATCTTGAAGTATCTTCTGTGGTATCTGAAGAGCAGTACTAAATGAAAAAAAAAAAAAAAAAAGAAACTAAATGAAAAAATGTATTTTGGCAAAATAAGAAAAATGTACACCTCTGAATTTTTAATACTTTTGAACTTCTGTAATAGTTGCATATGGGTCCCTCAGTTTGAAAAGATGGATCTCAAAGGATCTTCAAATACTCAAAAATGCTGAAAAAACAAAGTTTTTGTGGGACCTGAAGGATTTTTCTGAAGAACGGCAGGCAGTTCAACTGTTCAGGACAAACTATCACCAAAAAAAAAACAAAAAAAAAAAAAAAAACAAACAAAAAAAAAACAGCTGTGGATAACAACACAGTATTAATAATCAAGTGTATGTAAACTTATAATAAATAATTATAATTATATAAATAGATATACATTTTTTTAAAGAAAACAGTAAAAATCTTTAACTGTTTATTTAAATTATTTAACTGAAATTATTTAAATAGTTTAACATTGCATTATATGTCATTCTACCGAAATATATTGTAAAATGTTTGTAATAAAGCAAAAATATAATTTTTAATTGTTTGTAATAAAGCAATAATCCCCAAAAAGCTGTGGTTTACAGTGTATTTATAATAGCTACAGGGCGTTGTTAGGCATGACGTGAAGCAATCAGAATTAAGGACCGAAACTAATATATAATTTAAAATTATAATTTTATCTTTTCTAATTTTATCTCTACATGAAACATGTTTTGTGCTACATAAACTTAGTCAATGTTTATTAATATTTTAGTGTTGTGTTTTACCATGTTGGCATTTTGTCTGTGGGTGTACCATCTGTGCACCATCTATCTTTGAGTACTGGCCATTTTTAATGGACAGCCGACATACAGTGAACTCTGATTCATCATGTATTATACGTATGGTGGTATCAGTACATTTGATAATGAAAATAATGAAAAAAAACAGTTTTTGGTAGCTCAAAAAGATAGCAAACCTAATGAAATATTCCGTTATTGGTAGTAAAACAAATTCTGAATTTCTGATAAGCACAGTTGTCATTCTTTTTTATACATTTAACACGCTACTATTATTTCTATTTGAAGTCAATAGGGACCAAAGTTGTTTTGAGCTCTTTTGTGTTCTGCAGAAGAATGAACGTCATTCGTTTCATCATTTTAAGTACAAATGAGAAACGAGTAAAGTATGTGAAATCCTGCTACATTACAAACGCAATACAAAATGAAGCCAAAGACATGGTAAAGAACAGCCAGACGTCCTTGACTCATAGTTCACTCCTCTCTGCTGTCATTGTGCCCTCTGCTGTTTTCATTAGGATTTTATGGGAAATTAGCTACCCTCTCTTCCAAATAATCTCAGATTTTGCCAGTGTGCAACGTGATCTTTCACAAGAGATGACACCTGCTCCAGGCTCGCTCTGCGATTGGGTAATCAATCACTTTTATTGACAAAGGTAGATGAAAGAGTTAGTTCAGTAAAATTGAACATCTGCAAACGGCGAGCTAGAGGCATTGGGGGGAATGAGGGTCAGTAAATCAAATGCTTGAAAATAACCCCCCGTGGGCTCTCCTATGAGAGAGATTACCTACAAAGATCCGTTTCCGCCCACTGTCGCCTGTCACTCTCTCCGATAGATGTGGCTTTGACTGCCGCATTAGTGGGTTTTCACAACTGCGGTGTCTGGCTTTGAGGACTGAAGATGCTTGGCAACAAACATCGGCTTAGTGGGACAGGACAGGATTTTCAGAGCAGGATTGTAGAGATCAGTAATCGACACAATGTTTCAACCAAATTTGCAGGCGCGCCGCTGGTTAATGTCACTTGAGCCATTAAACGGTCAGTTATTTTACCTCAGTGAGATTTTAACGGCCTTTAAGTATGCATTTTCTTACCATATATTTGCTTTGAAAATCATCATGTGACACCTATTCGGCTATAATCTTTGCAGCATAGGTCTACTTTCACTTCCTCGCTCACTTTCTCCCAGCGCCCCTCACCCCACCTCCCTTTCGTCTCTTGTCGTCTGCTGTTGGGGTTGTGCGACGCCATCTGCCTCTTGTGAGAGCGAATTTAACACCTGCAAATACAGTAAACAATCAATTAATCAGAAGCTCAGGACAATATGCACCTGCCAAAGTGTGCACACACACTCAAGCGCGCGCACACACACGCTCCTCCTCATTTTCACAGTCGCTAACAGACCATCAGCCCTTCAGCAGCCAACTGGATCTCGGCGCTCTCCCACATTTACATATGACTACATTTGTTTGATTTTGCAGTGAGGATGTTGCTGTAAACACGTCTGTTTCCCAGAATGTCAGCGTTGCATTTAATTGACCATAAGTTGAGCGTTCTGCAGTTGCATTAGCTACTTTACGTCAGGCTCTTTGAGTTAAGTAATTTTGTCTAATTAACCTGTACAACAAGCAGGTTGTTAGTTCAGCCATTTTACTGCAGGTGCTATGCTTGGTATTACAGGAACGTTATGAGAAGTATTGTCGGAAGTGCAAAACAAAGAAAAAATGACACATTTATTCATTAGTTCGAAAGAATGTAAAGCTTGTTAGTAAGCATAAAAACTAGATTTTTACATTTCTGAAGAAAAGTTGAGCAGTACTTGCCTGTGTGAAAGTCCCCTGCCACTAAGTTAGGTATTGTGGGTGGTATCAAGTTCGTATGATATTTTGGTGCCTACAGGTGTCTTGTTAAGTGCCCTTTTTGCCTATTTTAGTTGTAAAAATTGAAAGTCTTTCTATTAGTTTCTTCAGTTTTATGTTATTCTGTCGATAGCTGAACACCATGCAAAAATCAACAAAATGCATTTTTTCAGTCGTGCGATATTCATGATTTAACCGCAAAATAATCACAAAAGTGCTGGATGTGCTTGAGTTAAACTGAATAAGCTCCAAAAAGATTTCAATAAGATATGTCCAGCTTGTCATGGACATATATATTACTGTTAAATACATTTTCATTGCAATATTAAGATGCAAACTGTATTTTCTGAAAGGTATCACCCTTTCCTAAACAGTGTTATTTGTTTGCTTTCAAATTATAAATACATAAAATATTTTATGTAAACTATGTGTTTTTAAAGAAAATGAATGCTATGTCCACCCTGTCATATGTATTTCCACCCTATTGAGTCTATAAGTGGCCAACAGGGTGGACATTTTGAGCTTCAATTAGCATATTAGCTTACAACAAACTGTGAATAGCTAAATAGTCTGGTTGTTAAAGAGAGTTTGGTATATTTAAACTTACATATATTTTGACAATACTGTATTGCAATCACAAGGTGGACGTGTTAAGCTTTGGCAAAGCAAGTAAGCAAACTCATACGAAGTCACCAACTTTACTCACCTCAGCTGTTGAAATTTCCGCCACTGAAGACACAAAAAATCTGTTGGTCCTGATGTCACTAAAGGGGATGGCCTTTTCTTAAAGAGGTGGATTCCCCAATACAACAGGGTGGACAACCATTCAAGGGACATGGACAACCTCTTCTTTTTTATTAAATAAAAACATTGTTTTTATTACCAAATGATCAGTATACTCAAATTGAGTATTCTCTTATTTAACAAAATATTAATAGGTGAACAAAATTTAAAAATTAAATTTGCATTTTTAAAGACACCAAAAGACACCCTACAGTGATATTGACCTATCTACATTAATCCAGATACTTTTGAAAACAGTGTTTTCATTTTAAACGTTCTCTGTCCACAGGACTGTGATATGAAGAGTGTACAAAGTAACACATCTTTAGCAACAGTGTGAAAGTAGCACATAACAGACACAATACTGGTATAAGCATAGATATCTGTTGGTACAATATGCGTCACATGACAAAACATGCGTCATCATTTTCAAAAGCCTCTCTTTTCACAGTCCACACTACAATGCAAAAAGTGTTTCCAAATTTATCCACTGAGTTTTTTATCTCAGTGTGAATGAAAGGTCAAAACTGTAAGAAAAAGATGTGTTTTCAAGCTGAAAAATGTGTTATGTGGACAAGGCCTTGGTGGGACAGTTCTCTTGTATTTTCTTTTGTCAGGTTTTTGATAAACCACTGAATACTCGCATCTCTTTCAGTAAAATGCAAACATGCTGCAACTGTTGATACAGCATGGGACTATTTTCATATCAGGTGGCCTTGTCCACCTGCTCAGAGAAGGTCAGCGATCCTCCGTAGTACATTAGACATACAGCCTTTGTTTCTCGGCATGTGTAGGAGGGAGGTTACCATGTTTCACCTTCCACAGTGTTACCGATACAACTCGCAGATAAATAAGAAGTTGAGCGACCTTGCTCTTTGCACTCTGTAAACATACTGTATCTCTGTGCTCTTTCAGAGGCAATATGGCTTTTGGTCATGACTTTCTGCTGCAGTTCCTCCATCTTATTTCTCTGTGAACTCAAACTGTGGAGTTTTAAAATAGATGAATAAGCATAATTAACTTTTCTGATAGTTCATGAATTTCACATGAATCTCATAGTGCCTTCTATGTCTGTTCTGTTTCAGAAGATAAGCTTGCTAGTTTTACTGAAAACATACATCCAGATATAACGACATCCTCTGTGCTTTTCACCACCCTGTTGAGAAGACTTGTGTCTTCTTCATTTCAGTCACGCAAATGCTATCTTATTGCTCTCATTGTGTCTGACGTCGAATTGTAATTTGATGTTACAGACAGGGTATTTGTTGAACCGCATGGAATGTAAAAGGGCAGAACTAGTCCATATCCTCAAATCCACATGACGAGGATTTTATAAGTGTTTAAGGTTTGTCATAATTCAACTTTGAGATCTTCTTGGCTCACTGTTATACTTTGATTGAGCTAATTGAGTCACTTACAATTGAGCTTGCCAGATTACAGAACTGACTGCAGAATGATAACAAATAATCCAGTGTAAACTGCGTCCCGTGTTTCCAAGATTCTGTATGCTGCAGTGTAATCTAATTAGAGTGCTTTATGTGTTATTACTTATTACTGTGGTTCTCAAAGTTGCTGGAAAGATTTCAGTAGAGTGGTTACGATTATACAGACTATTAGAACTGAGTTCTTGAGATTTCTGATTAAACCAGAATAAATCTGACAGTTCTGGTTCTTTTTTGTCTTAGCAATTATAGATTGATTAACAATTATGTTATCACTAAAGAGAAATTTGAGGAGAAAAATGAATTCCGTTGCCAAATGACGTGACAAACCATAAATCTGTTTAAATAAATGTTTTTGATTTACTATAAAGAATCAGCTCATAAGAGCCACCCATTGGGAAATCATTGGACTGAACAGTTTTTGCTGTATATATAGACAGAGTGTAGTATGTAGCAAATTAGCCCAAAAGGGAAATATGTATTCATTAATTATGATAATTGAAAAGTATTTGGATCAAGTAACTGATTTGGGAGATTCAGCAGAGTCCATCTTTGACAGCTGGCCAACGCAAATTGTTATTTCAGAGGGAAAGTTTACAATCCTTTGTCTTCTAGCAGAGTGTTTTGCTTATGAAAGTTGATTGTGGGTGAGGGGGATAGACTATATTATGTGTCTGATCTCAGGCACTATTTTTTGTTTTCTTTTAATGGAACCAAGTCTGAATAAGAACATGTTCTTAGTCCTGGCAGACTCGCTATTTGTGTAGATGCAGTCTTCTACACTTCCTCTTTTTTCTGTTCTTACACAGTGTTAGCTTTGTCGTTCAAGCATCGGTGAACAAAATCAGTCTTAGTGTTATTATTATCAGGTCATTGATTTTAAAGACCCTCTTTCCCTTACACTTGGTAGGGTAAATAGAACAACTTTGTAGCTTCAGCTAACAGATCTCTGCAGGCACATCGCTATGCTAGCAGATCAGGACCTGTTTAGAAATAAATGTATACAGCAGTTGTCTAGGTTTGCCTGCATCAGCGGTTGTGGTTTCACACCCAACTGCAGCTATGTGCAAAGTATGAAAACGCAGCTCTAGTTGTTAACCTTACCATGACCATAAATCCACTGCAAGATAGACAATCCTGCTTAACGTTTTTGTCATGTGCTGCTAAAAATAGAGCCATGTGGCCAGACGCTTGCACCCGAACCAGACCACATTCTACTATCACTGTCTGACTGTCTGCACATGCTAAGCTTAGCTAATCCAGGGGTCTACAATGACCTTTCACCATCTGTTATGGTGCTCTGCTACCCCAGTTCAAGAGTGTCTTTTTTTGTGTCTTTTCCATCTGCTGGTAAACAAACAGGTCATTTCATGCATTTCAGCATGAGGAACCTGTAAAAAACAGGGTGTTTTTAAGAGGATAATATCCTTAAACGTAATTCAGGGTATGTTTGAGTGAGGCTCCGTCCCTCTGCGGGACGCAGGGGTGTTTCTATAATTGCCTGTTTTTAGAGGGCACAGTAGTTCTTAACACATCCACCGTTCTTAATGCCTCCTCCCTCTAATGAGTAAAGATAAGACAAGCTGATGGATCCTGGGAGGATTGGAGCCGGCTGATCTGAGATGGCAGCGCACTTCATTACGGCCCTGCACCCCAGCCCGGCTCCTCCGTGCCAGCTCACGCTCAGTCTGCCATCTCCTGCAGATGCTTTGAACTCAAATGCCAGACAAGTCAGCAATCAAGAGTTTCAGCTCTCATCGCTTTCAGAAATGCGAGAGGGCTGCCAGTCGGGTCTCAGCCTGAGAATGAAGCGTAGGGCCTGGTCTTTGTGTTAATCCTTCACATAATGAAGGATTTAACACGAAACATTGGGATTTATGCATGAATGATGTCTGGAAATGTACGTTCGCATTTGCAAATGTTGGGTTGACATTTAGTTCAGTGGGTCTGGCTTATGGATTAAAAGTCTGGGTTTGTAACCCGAAAGTTGTAGGTTTAAACACCAAGCTTGCTCCTGCAAATTTTAGCTCCAATCCTAATTAAACACACCTGAACCAGCTAATCAAAGGCTGCGTCTAAATGCTTAGGCTGGCCACACACTTGAAGATATTAAGGCTGGTTTGCACCCTCGAACAATTGTGCATGGCCCAGTTTGAGGTTTGTTGCAAACAATTTTTTGTCAAAAAAATTCTCTATTATGCAGTGTCATTACAATTATTTAACTGCTCCTGGTGGAGACAGAGCATCTCAGAACTCAACTCACAAAAAAAAAGTTTTGTATATACAAATCTTGATGTTGGGGCTGCCTCTGAAGTGATACCTGCGATAGCCAATGAGAGCGAGCAAGCATCCCCTACTGGATGTTGAGTGCTTCTATATAGCCGAAATTTGGCAGCCACAAGCATGCCACAAAAGTTAGAGTACTGAGAAAAATCATAACTGTACAACATAATGTGTGCCAGGAGAGCCAGCTGACAATGTTGATTGTCCTCCATGTATTTTTATTCTCTAGTCACGTTTGATCTTGAGTGTCCGTGAGATTTTGTGTCACTGTGAAATCATTCCTAAAACAAAAAAAGTGTGTTGTTTCGCAGTCTGGTCGAATCATCTAGTGTACGTGTTCAGAGGACTTAAAATCAGCTGTAACTGTCATAATGTCTGTTGTAAATAGTTTAGTACGGTGGTCTCCAAACTCAGACCTGGAGGGCCGGTGTCTTGCAGAGTCTGGCTCCAGCTTGCCTTAACACACCTGCCTGGACGTTTCTAGCATGCCTAGTAAGACCTTAAATAGCTGGCTCAGGTGTGTTTAATTAGGGTTGGAACTAAACTCTGCAGGACAACGGCACTCCAGGACTGAGTCTGGTCTTAGTGTGTCCTAGGCCTTATGCAGGTGACTTGCATCACTGCCTTGTCAGGTCATGATTTTGCAGGCACCTCATGAAACTTTTTTAGAAAGTCTTCTGAGGTAGCTTAATGATTTAATAATCTACAACAATGTAGAGCTTCGGTGATAACTATGTACTAATTTTTAACACATAAACTGACTGGCAACAGCAACTTTCAGACACTATTTTTTTTTGTACTTATAGCTCAACTGTCAAGGAATTGAACTCTCAGGATAGAGGGATATCGTAGGCAGTGATGATAACATCTATGCTGCTGACAAAAATCGATCAGGTGAAGGTATGACGGACAGGATGTGACTTGATCATTGGATTCTGACATGCTTTGTTGCCTTTCTACCTCTGTATGCTGCCTGTGGATGACATCTTAGATCAGGGAATAGGCAATGTTGAAAAAATATCACCTGCCTGTAGCCCTAGTAATTCTAAAGAGACCTTGATTAGCTTGTTCAGGTGTGTTTGATTAGGGTTGGAGCTAAACTCTGCAGGACAGCAGCACTCCAGGACTGACGTTCCCTGTCTTAGATTCAGGAATTATTTTGCCACTCCATTCAAAGTGCATGGGTATTGGGTAAGTGGGTATTGGGTAAGTGCATCACTTGTACACCAGTTTATTAAGTTCAGATGTGTCAAATGCTTTTCCTAGAGGGCCAGCATCCTGGAGAATTTAGCTGCTTCAACATACCTGCCTGAAATGTTCTAGTAGATGTCCTGAAGACCTTGATTAGCTATTTCAGGTGTGTTTAATTAGGGTTGTAGCTAAACTCTGCAGGATTAGGCACCCCTGTTTGAGGCACATTATGAGATTAAATGAGTGCACTGTCCAGTATGGTTTGAGGCACCACTGCAAATGGCTATAAAAGGTTATAGATGGCGACTTCAGACAAAGCCATAGATGCAGATGTGTTAGGGCAGGTTGGAGCTAAACTCCAATCCTATAGATTCAGGTTAGATTTTTTGGGAGTGTTTGATTCAGCATGGCGTTAAAGTACTCAGGACAGTGGCCCTCCAAGACCAGAGTTTCCCATCTCCGATGAAGAATAATGCAAGGATGTCCAAGCTAGGTCTTGGAGGACCAGCGTCCTGGAGACTTTAGCTCCTTCACGACACATGTCTGAAAATTTCTAGTAGATGTCCTGAAGACCTGTTTTAGGTGTGTTTAGTAAGAGTTGGAGCTAAACTCTGCAGGTGCATTATGGGATTACATGAGTGCACTCAAAAATGTCCAGTATGGTTTCAGACCCCACTGCAAATGGCTATAAAAGGCTATAGGCAGCGATTTCAGACATAGCCATAGAAACTTCCATGCAAATGTGTTTGGGCAGGTTGGAGCTAAACTCCAATCTTAAAGATTTGATTTTTCAGGCATGTTTGATTCAGCCTGGAGCAATACTCTACAGAACAGTGGCCTTCCAAGACCAGAGATGCCCATCCCTGATAAAGAATAATGCAGGGGTGTCCAAACTCAGTCTTGGAGGTCCACTGTCCTGCGAAGTTTAGCTCCAACTTGCCTCAACACACCTCTGTGAAAGTTGGTATGCCTAGAAAGTCCTTGATTAACTGGTTCAGGTGTGTTTAATTGGGGTTGGAGCTAAACTCTGCAGAACACCTGCCCTTCAGGACCAAGTTTGGACACCCTTGGAATAATGTATTATTTGGTTCCCATATAAATGTCTCAGAGGACATGCATATGCTTTTACATGTGTTTGGGTTTTTCACAAGCTCTTCTAGGAGTTCAGTGTCTTATACACAGGTTGTCGTTATCTAGAAGCTAAATGATGATTTTTAGTCAGTAATGTGTGCCAGCCAGAGAGATTGAGGAGTAATGAAGGCCTTCGCTCCTAGAAAGTGGCCAGTTCTTCTCGAGTGAATGAGCAAGAATCAGGTTGCCATTGAATGTTTCTTTCTGTTCAGCACTCAGGTCTTAAAGTAGTATCTTGTGCCTGAATTTGTACTGCTAACAGAAAAGAAGCAGCTTTGGATAATAAGCGCATGCAAAATAACATTACTGCAAGTCGAGCAAAGGAGTTTTACAGTGGTTTGCATTTTCAAAATGGAATTAGAGGAGGAAGATGAGAGCGAGAGAGAAAGAAGGGGATGACTGCGGGCTTTTGTACCGAGCTGATAATGTTGGGTTCAATTCTCTCGCATTGTCTCCCCCGTTCCGCATGGATCTGAAAGACAGGCCTGGCTCACTGGATGTTTGAAACAAATGAAACTCCTCGTTCTTTCTTCTCTTTTCTTTTTCTAATGAAGCGATGGGTTGCCCGTGCTTCTACGGCAGAAAGGTAGCAGCAGGAGAAAGATTGAACACTTGTTTGTTTGCTTCCGTCTCATCACAGCAGTGGCCCCAGGGATCACGCTTGACGTGAAGCCACCCCGTAAATGAAAGTTGTCGTCTTTGTGTGGGCAGCGCGCTGAGTTTTCAGACCCCAGGCTGCATCGTGAGAGAATGGAGGGGGTGGCTGTGCTATCTGCATGTGATTTGTGTTTGGGGATATTAAGCCACAAATCTGGACTATTCCACTGGCGTACCAAACTGGTATTATATGAAACCAAAGCAGATTAACAAACAATAAAAAATAAATAAAAAATACACATCAATGCAACTATTGGAACAAGGCCTTACTATGTCCTTCCCACTCATATTCTTATTTTATATCAGTCATATCCACAGTCAGCTGTGTATACTGAGCTTTTGGAAAAATCTCTTAAAGGGATAGTTCACCTCTTCATAGGTTGTACATAGGTTTTCAGGTTTGGAACAACAAACCTGTAAGACCTATTAACAATGACCTTCGTTCATCTTCAAACCACAAATTAAGATATTTTGATAATCCAAGAGCTTTCTGACCCTGCAGCAACGCAACTACCATGTTCAAGGCCCAGAAAGGTAGTAAGGACATTGTTAAAATAGTCCATATGACATCATTTGAAATGGAATTCAGTCATGAAATAATTTCTTGTTCTGTTATGGCAATTTTTGGACTTTTAGGACCATGTTTTAAAATAAATCTTGTCATCTGATTGAACGTTCTTATTTCTTACAACGGTCATAATATATTCTAAAAGTTTATCAAGCACCACTGATTGCCAGGTTGGCTAGGCATTTGAATAATGCAAGACAGGAACATGCTTTTTATATTACAAGGAAAGATACTTGAGCCCAAAGCTCTTGCGGCACAGAAAATTACATTGATATCCTTCTCTCTTAGTTTCAAATATCAAGCCTTTTAATTAACAACATATCAAGTGCTGGAAGAATATAGAAAAGTATAGTCCAGAAACGCAATAGAAAATGATCACAAATTAATAAAAAAAGGATGAAGTGAAAATGCTGTTAGCCAGGGCTTTACAAGGACCTGAAGGAGAGTGATTTATTTTTTTATTTTTTTGCTCTGAGTTTATTAATAAGCCTTTTAATTAATCCAGGCCAGGTTTATGAATCTCTGCTTCCTAGTCAAACCCTATATCCGAGCAAAACGTATGGCAGACTAGCTCTGGTTCTTTTGTGACTGAAATCACTCTCCCTTCCGCTTTCAGATGCTCAGATCAGTAGCTAAGCCTTTGAGATGCCGAGAGTGAGAGAAAAACAGACACAAGGAGAAATCGAGTAGGGATAGAGAAGGAAATTGTTTGCCGCTGTTCCGATAGATGGATTATAAGGGTCACATTATAGCTATCTGTGTCCACCGGTAAAGAGCGACCAGCTTCCTTTCCATTAGTGCCGGAAACGTACTCAATGAGAAATCAGCTGAGTGGATTCCTCTCCACCATGTGTCCTTGGTGCCAGGCGCAGTGGCTGAACCCTCGGCCATAGAAATACCAAACTGTTGAGCTCAAGTCTAATCTAATGAGGGTCAGGGATTGTGCATCTTCGACAGGTGAATGGAATTATGAAGGACAGTGAGCATATTTATCTGACTCCCATCTCTGCTTCATGCAGCAGTCTGTCAGCAGACCATTTCAGATTGTCATGGAGGCTGGGAAGAAGGCATACAATGAGGAGAGAGATACGTAGGGTGCGTTCAAAAAGGCAGCTGATTTCACCGTGCAGGTCCAGATGGAATCTGCAGACTGTTCTCTGGTTCGTTTTCTAGATTGAATGTAGAGGAAAATGGTGGAATGGATTTAAATATGTTAAATATGTTACACTACCTGATTTTTATTATTTTTTTTTTTAACTAATTGGTTGCTGAATAAAACATAGAAGGGTCAACGGATATGTTACATGATGTGTCAGCATTTTTAATGTTATGGAAATGTACTGAACTTCCTCTGGGAGCAGGTTCCATGTGGGCCAGGTGGTGTTTCTGCATGATGTTACCTCGTTTTAACTTGTTTCAATGCTGCTTTTATTGCACTATTATGTATTATCTAGAACAAAATTAGGTGAGCTTTAGAGTTTAGAAAGAGTTAAAATTTTCAAATTGCAGAATTTAAAGTTAATCACTAAATCACTAAATCCTGTTACTGAAGCCTGTTTCCCCTACCGAAGAAAAGGTTATTGCGACTTTTTGTCTCACAGTTTTGACCTTTTTTTCTCAGAATTGCTAGATGTAAATTCGTTATTGTGAGTTATAAAGTCAGAATTGCGAGAGATAAACTTACAATTCCGAAATTTTTCAGAATTGCATATTATAAACTAACAATTGTGAGATAAAGTCAGAATTGTGAGATAAAAACTTCGTAGAATTGCGTATTATAAGCTAACTGTTGTGAGAAATAAAGTCAGAATTGCAAGATACAAACTATATAAAAACATATTTTCACAATTCACAATTCTGACTTTTTTTTCTCATAATTTTGAGATTTATAATCACAATTGCGAGTTAAAAAGTCAGAATTTTGTGATATAAACTCGCAAAAAAAAGTCTGTTTTAAAAACTTGCAATTCTTACTTATTTCTTGCAAATGCGAGTTTCGCAAATCAAACTTTTTTCATGCAGTTCTCAAGTTTGTCTCACAATTATGACTTTATAACTCACAATTGCGTGTTATAAAGTCAAAATTGCAAGATATAAACTCGCAATTATGAGAAAAGTCCCAACTGCAAGATATAACAATTCTGAGAAAAAATCTGAATAGATTTTATATCTGAATTTCTCAGATTTGCAACTTTATTTCTCAGAATTGCAAGTTTGTCTCGCAATTCTGAATTAACTCACAATTGCAAGTTTGTATCATGCAATTCTGACGACTTTTCTCAGAATCTCAAAATTCTGACTTTATAACTTGAAATTGCTAGTTTGTATCTGATTCTAAGAAAAAAAGTCAGAATTGGGCATTTGTATCATGCAATTTTGAGGGGAAAAAGAGTCAGAATTGTGAGATGAAAAAGTTGCAATTACTTTTTTTTTTTTTTTTTTTTTTTTTTAATAATTTATTTAGTGGCTGAAACAGGCTTCCATACTATTTCTTGAAAGAAACTGAATCATAAGTTGAAAAATCCCATGTGCACTACCAGTTTTTATACTCACAAAGACTGCAATTATTTGTGTAAAAATACAGTAAAAACTGTAATATTATGAAATATTATTATTATTATTATTATTATTATTATTGCATTATTTATACATGTAATAGCAAAGCTAAATTTTTAGCATTCAGTACTCTTCTTCCTTTAGAAAACATTCTAATATGCTGACTATGTGCTCAAGAAACATTTCTTATGTTAAAAAGAGATGCATTGCTTAATATTTTTGTGGAAACTATAAACTTTGATGAATAGAAAGTTCAAATGAAAAGCTTTTATTTGAAATAGAAATCATATTATAAGTAGATCAATGTAATGTATCCTTACTAAAAAAATAAGTCTTACTGATTCTAAATGTTTTGAACTGTAGCATATGTTATGCATGAACAACCCTGAATCAGTTTCATTCACTCTCCTTTGATGCTAGATTTCATGCACTGGATTGTGGGTTATCGTATACGCAGCTTTTCAAATTTGACCAGATGGACGGATCTCAGTTGACAGGATCTTATGCAATCATTCTATTTGCTTTTGCCTTGATGGCTTCTTACCTCCGGATACTGTCTGACAAGAGACTGATAGAAAAAGAGAGATACAAATAGAAGCATGAAGTGCATCTTATTCCAAACAGCCCGGAAGAGCTTTAGCATGCTCCTTGTGTAATTATCAAGTCAGATGTTGAATACATTTTCGCAACAGATGGTTTTCTGTCTTAACCACATACCTGCCTGTGCTTGTGTTTTTCTTGTTGATCCAAATAGATATAACTGATTCCTAGCTGAGGTAAAAGTTTCTGTTTACCTCAGACTTCATGCCTGATGTTCGTATAGCCACTAATGAGCAGTTATCAATCAATACATCATTCAATAAATAATAAACAACTTCCTCTGCCATCTCTGGAACGTTCCTAATGGGTTTCACTGTCGCTTATAGCTCTCCCTGAAGAAGCCCTGCAAGGTTAAAACATGCTGCTCAACATTTTCTGTTCTTCAAATAAACATGTGCTGCTTCATTTAAGAGCAGGGGATGTGAAATTGGATCTGCCTGCCTATAAATCACTGGTTGCTTTTAATGTTTTATGTATTCCCATTAAGATAAATGTGTCTTATTCACCTCCGCAATCAATTTGAGAATTTCACATAGATTTAAGGGGTTTAAATTGTTCTCTGTTGAGTTAAGAGTGCCCGCATCCTTAAATAATTGAAAATGTGAAATGAACCCAGTGGACATGAATAGATAAGAGGTGGCCACATAAGTCTTTAGAATTATTGGATTTCTATTTGGTGCCTTCCTATTTGTCTCATTCTTTCTCTTTATCTCGATTTGCTGTTTTGTCTTCGAGCGGTGATTTTTGTAACCAATATGTGTTGTCCATTCTTACTTATATGATCTTGAGGATACAGCAGAGAAGAATCAATGCTCATGTTTCATGCAATATTGTGTCTGTCGGGATTTGTCCAGTGGGACTGTGAAGAACAAGTTTGGATCCACCGGCTCTGTTTTAAGAGGAATACTAGCTAACTACATACTGAATACTGAGCAGTATACACTTATCACTGCAGAGTGTTTAATAGGAAGTAAAACAGTAGGAATTTTACAGGGATACTGTATTATACATTAATATAATACAGCGGAAATGCTCATCTGACATACTTAACATTTAAAATTAAATTTAGTTTTGTAATATTGGCCATTTATCATTTGTCAGCCAAATATATGGCTGATAAAGATATAATTACACAATCACTGTTTTTAAGGATGGTTTCAGATCTGAGGTGGATCCTGTTTGTACCGGTGTCCCACATGGCTCTGTACTTGGACCTTTGCTCTTTAGCATTTATATTTACCCAATTGGTCAGCTATTGAGATCTCTTGACCTCAGCAATCTGCTGATGACAGGTATATTTATTCTAAATCTGGTCAATTTGTGGATGTATCTCATCTTTCCAATGGCATTTCTGAGATTAAATCATGGTGTCTAACAATTTTCAGTGTCTAAATAGCTCTAAAACTGAAGCCATGCTCCTTAGCTCTCCCCATCAGCTGCGTAATGCTGGTTCTGTAGATTTGTCAGTTGATGGTGTTGCATTGGAGTTAACCTGCACCATTCACCTAACCACCCTGTCATTTGAGCCTTGTGTGCAGAGCACGCTTAAGACTTCCTTTTTTCATCTTAGAAATATTGCACGCATTCGGCCTATGTTGTCCTTTTCTGCACAATGATTGATTATTTTGTATTCTCACAAATTGATTACTGTAATGCTTTCCTTGTTGGAGGGTCTAAATCAGCTTTTAACAAACTGCAGTATCTGCAAAATTCAGCAGCTAGAATTCTAACTGGGGCCAGGGTTGGTGACCATATAACCCCTTTCTTGGAGGCGTTATATTGGCTTCCTGTTTGGTGTATTATAGATTTTAAAATTCTGATGTTAATGTATAAGGCTTTGGCTCATAATGATTTGGCTCTGCGGTATCCTTTACACTTTTAACACTTTACACACCAACTCGCAATCTGTGACCTTTTCAGTGGTCTTTGTATATCTTATCAAAACTGTGGAATTCTCTTTTAGCTTACATTAGGGAAGCAAATTCATTAGATATTTTTAAAGCTTGTCTTAAAACATTTTATTAGGGCCTGAGACCCTATTGGAATTGCTCAGATTCTTCTTCTCCAAAGTGAATTGCATTTTTGATGGCCTAAACATTTTCAAAAACTCATGAAATGTTGCACACATGCCGAAAGTGGTGAAAATTTACATCTGATATGGGTTTCAGAAGTGGGTGTGGCAAAATGTCTCAATATCACCAGCTATATAGGTGCTCCTCAGGCTATGTTTCACATACATGTATGAAATTCGGTAGACACATGTAACACACCGATAACTATAAAAAAAAGTTATCCGGTATGAAGTCCGAAAGTCAATAGGAAGTCTGTTATTTTGAATTTTCTCTGCAAGTTTTGTGCTGTTTTTGCCATTTTCTTCATTGTGTTTAAATGAACTCCACCTAGAGATTTAAACAGATCAACACCAAATGTGGGTAGTCTAATCTAAAGCCTTTTGTGATGATAAATTGCGAAGATCTTTAGTTTTCATTGAAGGGCGTGTCCATGGCGGCCTGACAAACTTTGATGTTTCACCATGAAAAAGGAAGTTGTTATAATTCAGGCAATGTCCAATCTGCACCAAAATTCACGTTTGATGAGAGTCCTGTCCTGAACACATGCCATGACCGTCTTCAGTTATAGCCATAGCGCCACCTGCTGGGAAAAGGTAGTGGCGTGTTTTGCGCTCCTCCTAGTGATGTAATGATGTCAACATTATATTTGGTCAGTCTACACTAAAGTCCTTTGCAATGTTAAATTGCGAAGAGCTCAAGTTTTCGTATGTGTCTGTGGTGACTTAAAGTTTGATGTTTCACCATGGGAATAGAAAGTGTTGTAGCTCAGCCATATAATGTCCAATCTGCCCCAAACGTCACACATTTGATAAGAGCCCTGGCTTGAACACATCTAAATGCCAATATTCTGTCATAATCATAGCGCCACCTGCTGGCAACAGGATATGTCATGCTTTGCACTAACTCAAACATACCAAGGTTAATCTGCACCAAACTTCATATGTTTGATAAAAGTGCTGGCCTGAAGACATCTATATGCCAATACCCAGTTATAGTCATAGCGCCACCACCTGGTAGCAGGAATTTTTGTGCATATAAATGACCTGGGTGCGAGGGGCCCTTTCAACGCTATATATATATATATATATGTCCATCTGTACAGTAATTTTCTTGTTTTTGAAAGTTTTTGAAGTTTTAGACATGGCAAGTGAAGATGATTCTGGTTCTCACTCTGACTCATTTGTCTTTGGTGATATTTGCTTGTTTGAATGACTCACCTTGTTATATTCACTAGTTTGACTCATAAAAGCTGTGCTTTCTATGACAGGAAACAAGCTGTCGCTTGACCACAATTTCAATTCCAGCCTTTTCACTTTAGTTTAACTAATTTAAAATCAAATACAGCATTCAAGCTGCTTACAGTAATTTTACATTTACCCTTAGTAAGTGAAATCTAAGTTGCCATTTTATTTTTTTTCCCAGTTTATTTTTTTCCCCAACCTCATTTCCAGAGCTTTGAAGTGTCGCATTGCTGGAGTCCCCTCAACCATTCACGGATTCCCTCCAGAAATCCTTATGCACGTTAGGTGGTTTCCAGGCCAACTGAGGGCGAGCGTGTTGGCGTGTATTGTGATGCGCCCATGCGTGAGTAAGCAGAGGCCTTCGCTGCATCTCCATGAACTCTCGATGAGCTCCTTGAACTCTAGGCCCCCGTTTACAGCTCACGTGGCGTCTTCTGTCATTTACCCCAGCTCTTTGGCATCAGCCCGAGGCCACACTGACGTGCGTGACCGACAGCCGGGATTGCGGAAGAAGGGCTTAATTAAGAACCGTAACGTGCGTTTTGAATTCCATAGATTCATGGCTGGTGACCGGCACTCAGTGGGTGGAGATGCCATAGTTGAGGGTCTTACCATGGCACATGTTCAAATCAAGCCCCCTCTTTCAAGAGCTTTCCACTTCAATAGAGTCGGTTGTCTTTGAAGAGAGATGTAGGGAGGGCGGAAAAGAAGAGTATCCTGGTGATGATCTGGAATGTATTGTTGTTGCGCACTCATGCAAATGGTTCATTACATCAGGGCTTATCAAATGGTGCAATATCACACACTAACAATGTGATTTAACTGCTATCTGTCAAGTTAATCGGTTATGACTTTCACAAGTACTGTATTTACACCCTCGCACAGGTGTGAGTCTTGCACGTGTGAAGATTTATGATGTGGTTTTGATTTGTCAAAACAAATGTTTGCTTTTACATGTTGTGAACTGTTACGCCCTAAAGAAAGATTTGTAGATTTGTTTAAATCACATTCCATAGTGTAGTCAAATATTTTAAGCATGTGCTTTCTACATCATATCTTTCTGACTTGAAGTAGTCCAGTGGAATTTCAAAGCTGACGTTCTTTAAAGCAGGATCCAAAGCTCATTTAGGCGGCTCATTAGATCCCTTCTGCATGCTCATTTACGGGGCCGCTTAGTCTGTGAGAGCCCTAGCAGCATGTAAAGGCAGGCCAAGGTCGTACGCAAAGAAAGAGAATACAGAATAGACTGGAATCTGCAGTATAATCGTTTTTAACGTAAGACATGGCAGGATATAACTTGATCAAATACTTGATGTACCACATCATCAATGTTTAAAGTAGATTGAAATGTTACTTTTCTCTTTTACGCAGAGAATTCCAGGAAAACAAAACTACTTATTTAGAACATTCAAACAGGCATTATAAAATTAATCTATATGAATTGAGTTATAAAAAAATATAATATAAAAATAAAAATATGAGTTTTTTTGCCTTCTTGACTGAGCTTTGTCTCCAAAATAAAGACATATTTACTCACTCAGCCTAGAAATTTATTTAAAGATTTCTTTTCAGTGGGTGTTATGGTTGGCACATTCTTCAAAAACATAATCACAAAGAACCAATGTAGCACATCTCCTATTAGATGTTCGTTTGCTGTTTAAAGTCCCGTTTGACACATTTCCTTCCATTTTCCACTCAAAATAAAAATCCTCTTGCTTTAGGTAGCACTCTTCCTTCCTCTGAATTTCTCATGTGTGTCAGCACCTGACATCAGTGTCACATGAAATCAGGGAAAGTCAAATCCACTTAAAAACGACACAGAGCTGCTTTCTATCAATAAATCAGATGGTAAATGTGCCTGTGAAAGCCAGGAGTAAGGGAATGGTTCATACGATGATGGGTAAATCCACATCCCTCCCTGCTGGTTCTGCGGTAAAGAGCAGATTCATGTTGATAACAAGAGTAATTGGATTATATTCCTCTTTCACATCTCTGCCAACGGAACATCTTCCTGCTGATCGGAAGAGCCTACCATCCCTGCTGCATGAGTCACCAACTCAAATGTTTCTGGGTTTCTCTCTCTCTCCTTTTCTGTGTTCGGCTTCAAACTATTTCTCCTTCATGCATGTTTGCACATGTGGAATATTTCACTCGTTCGCTGCTCTCTCACTGTTCCAAGACCTAGTGAGCTCCATAGGCAGAATTTTCTCAAAACCAAGGGTTGTTCCCCAAGGTACGGTGCCTTCTTAGACACTTGTTTTATCTATTTATTGGTTGATTTGATTGTCATATACATAAACATTTTTTCTAAAGTGGACATCGGATGCAAAATTTACTTTTACATACATAGTATTTGCATATAAATGTGTCTTAGCAGTCTGTTAATGGAATTTTTTTAAATCCCCCCCCCCAAAAAAAAAAAAAAAAAAAAATGGTCGTAATTATCAATGTGTTTTGAATTTCTGCTCAGGCCTTGCCCACAACTGCTGACGGATCCTCCCCAGTCGTACGCTGTCCACCATTTTCTTCATGCTCAAGCAGCTGTAGTGACAACAATGCCTCGTAAGCAATGCTGGTGTTTTGTAGGTGGTTGTAAAAGTGAGCAGGAGTCATTCTCCTGGCATTAGAGCTACTGAGGACCAGACGATTAGGCTTGTTTTTGAAGATAAAGCGCCATATAAAATAAACACACACACGCACAAAAAAAAAAAAAAAAATGGAAGAGAGGGGCGGGGTGAGCAGTAACTCATTATCATTTAAAGAGACATGCACTAAATTGAGTCGCTGTGAACAGAGCTGTCTTTGACAAGGTTAAAAGGGTGTTGATTAACATGACCACTGAGGAATTTTAACCAAGGTTTTTTGCAGACAAATTTTCATAAAAATCTAAAGAGTGAAAACATACAACAACAAACATGGAGTTTTGGTCATCGGATGCAAAACTCACTTTTACATGTTGTTTTAACTTAAATGTCTGTTGGGAGTGTGTGTACACAACCACCCCATAGTGATAAAAATCCATTCAGGGGTATTATTTTAATCTTTATAAGTAATATCCCCTTTTTCAAATCAAGCCATTCTCAGCTTCTTTTCGGTGTGACTGCACACCGACCAAGGCCGCTCTCACAATAGTTGATTGACAAGGTTGTCTTACCTTAGACCTGCCCTGACTGAGCTGTAACAGTCCGACCGCCATTGTGTCAATTCATTAAGGTGTTTTGTTGTTGGATGAAATAATGAACATAGCAGTCGTCATTTATTCCCGATATCTGAGCTGCTGAAGATGCAGAGGATTAACGTTACTTTCGTATAAAAGGAAATGTGCCCGGTGATCTACATAAATGTTTGTGCAAATCATTTGTGATCCAGCTTCACCTACTGTCGGGAGTAAATGATGACGGCTATGATCATCATTACATCCAACAATAGAACACCTCAATCGCTCAATCGGAAACATTGTTGTCTTCCCCTGCAATGGAGTAGACACAATGGTGGGTGGAGTCAGACTGTTACAGCTCAGTCAGGGCAGGTCTAAGGATAAGACGGTCATGTCAATCAACTATCATGGGAGGAGCCTTTTTTGTCAGTGTGACATCACACCAACGAAGCTGAGAACAGCCCAATTTAAAAAAAAGGAGATATTTCTTATAAAGTTTTTTTTATCATTATAGGGTAGTTGTGTACACACACTGCCAAATCACATTTATGTTCAAACAACATGTAAAAGTGTGTTTTGCATCCGATGACCCCTTTAAATAGTGTAGTAAAGGTATTGTTCTTGTTGTTGTGTTGGGTTTGTATACAGCATGCAAGGTTTATGTGCATACTCAGTCGTCTTCTCCATTTTTAGTGTATCTCTGTGGCAGAATTACAGTGCCACATACTGGTCTGGCATGTATACTACATCGTTTTCAGTGGTTCCGTGTGTATGCAGATATTTATTAAGATGACGCTGTTCGACATAATTTTTTTTAGAGAAAGCTCTGACTTCGTGTGGACAATCTCACTTTAGTAGCAGAGATACTGCAAGCAAGTTTCAGTGCTGGATATCAATTTATCCTCTGCTGAAATTTCCGCTTTGTCATGAAGAGCACAGGTCATGGCTGATGTTTCCCACGTGTTTTTAGATGCAATGTGAACGGCCCCTAAGAAGTCACAGTATGACACATCAGCCTTCAATTGGTCACACATCTTCATGTAATGAATTTGCAGGTCAGAGTTCATTAAATTTCAACTTTGAATTCAGCAAACTGTGAAACTTAGGGCTGGAATATTCCACATGACTTATATGAACTGGTTTTTAAAACACTTTAAAACAGGTAGCTTACTAGGTAGTCTGCTTGCTAGTTTTGAAAACAAGCTTCTACATATCACTAACATTTGGATAAACCCCAACCTCTCTTCCTTCGTAACTCCATAATCCCCATCCATCCATTCCCACCTCTAGCTACCGTTTTTCTTCCTGTCCACCCTATCTCCCTCTTTCCTGGCTGGAGTCCCATTAACCTAATAAGACAGAAAGGAGAAGCAGATGATCTGGGTGTGACTGTGTCAGCTCTCCCCCAGGACGAGGAGGTTAGCCATAATCTGGACCAAATGAGCACCTTGCCCGGCTGCTGTGATCTTCATTGCCGTCTCGGCGGCTGAGGCATGAAGCAGGTTAGATTTAATCACCACTCCGCACCCATCACCCTCATGTGAGTCACGTCTGGCTAAATTAAACCGAGCAAGGCGCTGAGCTAGCCACACTCTCCCTCGCTCGGCCCCGCCGAGGCCCAGTGCTCAGCCAGCGTATACGTGACCGCACTGCCAGACAGCTTTCGCCTCCTTCCTTGTCTCGTTCTCACTCCCTCCCCCTCAGTTTTTTTTCCCGGCCTTGCTGATACATTTCATAGAACCATTAATTGAATTTTTTTATTGCCACTCTTGTTACCCCAAAGCATGCTGTTCAGTTTTCAAGGTGTTGTGATGATTTATGTACAAAGGCCTTTTAAGGACACACGCACACACACATGAGACAGAACAACTCATGCCAGGCACTCTTGTAGCCCTGAGGGATGCCCAGCTTGATTGGCAGAAACATTGTCTGCTTTTTTTTCCCGACTGGCACGCATTGGCATATGAGCTCGGTAGCTTGGTGGTAGAGGCGGGGAGGGTTTCACCAGCCAAATTCACTTTGTGGTGCTTTCATTCACACGCGGCACCTTTCAAGCTTTTCTCCGAACATCTTTTCGTGCTTGCTCACCTTCGTCCATTAATTCAAGTAGAAACTCTCCAAAAAGTGAAGAGGCCTGGATTGCTGCCTAATTTAAAAACGCTCATTTTCTGCAAAGCTGTAAGAGTGAATGTCATATCTTTCCTCCCTTCCATATTAACGAGCCCACTTCTTTTCTTTTAATGGTACAATAGCTTTTTTTTGTTCCATCGTGGGGGGGGAATCGCAGGCTCAGACGAACTTGTGCAACACTTGATTCTTGCGCTCTGTGATCGTGGTTGTTTGGTTTAAAGCTCACAAGCTTAATTGGTGTATGTGATTAGCTTGAAAATTACCCACTTGGAGTTTAATGTCAGCGTTTTTCCTTTCAAAATGTTTAAATGAAAGGAGCGAGAGTCCTTTTTGATGAGCGTGAGATGCTCTGCTCCCCTCTGATACAAATTTCCCCCTGTCTGATTGTGTATCCCTTTCTTTGTCTCTCTCATGAACGCTTTTTAAACCCAAGGACAAACTTTGAAGAAGTGGATGCGAGCGGTAATTTATTAATGATTCTCTCATTTCTTTTTCCGGCTGCCGACTCGTGCAAATCTGAATGTCGAAACTTCAGCGCATCTGCGCTGGACTGTAAATAAACTAAACTAAGTGATTGAAAAGGTCAGTCTTGTTCTGTGCGCCTGGTGTGGTGTTAATAGCGTCGGTCGTCTTTTTACTCCTGCATTATTTCTAAGCCATCCCTCATGCGCTCTCCTCTCATTCTTATTTTAAAAGAGTATTAGCTTTCCACTCGCTTATTCAAGCGTTCATCTTTTGCCCACACTGTCAGAGGCTATGATTCTCGCCGTCTGGCCTCAGCCTCACAAGATCTTGTCATAACATGTCTGTTCTTTTAATATGCAAAGCATGTGAAGTTCATCCCATCTTTTTTTTTCATAATTAACTAATATGTCTTTCCTCCTTCATCCGTCTTGCTCAGTCTTTCTGTCTCTATCCCCAGCCCGTCCTCGTCAAGAACGTTTCGGCTTTATCAGAGGGTAGATCGCTCTATAATCTCAAGGTGAAGAGCTAATACCATTTCCCCTGTGACCTTTAGCTTCCCTTCTCCGAGCAGACCAGACTGTGACGGCACCTCACCCCATCTTCAATTAATTCCCTGCTCTTCAGAATCAATCCACCGACTCTATCTGTTCACTCTGAAAGCTCTGATAAAGACAGAATCCCTTTTACAATCTGGTGCTTTGACACTTCCTCTTTTTGGATAGGGACTTCCTGTCTACTTACTTGCCACCCTCCCAATGAGAACCTTTTTTTTTGGCTCCAGAACTGAACTCTATATACGAGTTGTTGACGTGACATGGCATTTTCACTGTCTCACAAGATAAAAGGGAATATAATTAATATTGTCGTTATTTAAAATGCTGTAAATCATTAAATATTTCTTTGTCCTACATGGAACTGTTGTCCAACAAGTCATGGGGAATTTCATATTAAATAAATAACACTATATGAAAACAGGTGTCTAACAATGAAGATAAATCTCTCTCATGCTAAAATAAACTGTTTCTATTTAAATAAATATTAAAATATAATTTATTCCTGTGCAATAAAAGGATCATGTGACCCTAAAGACTGAAGTAATGGCTGCTGAAAATCAGCTTTGTCATCACAGGAATAAATTACATTTTAAAGTAAATGTAGCCTTGGTGACCAAAAAAAGAACTTAATTAATCCAAACTTTTGACTGTGCTGCAAACAAGCTTAAAAGGGCTTTCTGTTTTGTATATTTGTATTATTTATTTATTTATTTTTGCTGGTGCTAAAGTCTAATTAATTCTTTATATTGCCTTGTTTTCGTGCACATATCTTTTATAGTCCTATTAGATGCTGTGGGTTAGTTTGTCTAATAACAGAAGTAAGAACAAAGTCATTTCATTAAAAGTTTATGGAGTGTTTTAATTTGCAGATAGCAGCATGTTCAAGCTGATATATAGCTCTCTGTGAAATCCTGCATCTAAAAACAAAGTCGCACCCATCTCGAGGACATTATAAACCCAAGTATAATTACACCCATTCTGCGCGATTCACTAATAAAATTGAAGTGTGTCTGTTCCCTGTCTGGAGTGGCTTGTATAAAATGAAACCAAGGTTAAAAACCACATAGACGGCAGAGCCATTGAGACTGAGAAAGAAAAGGCGACAAAGACTTTGAAAAAAATATATTTCATGAATTTCACAGGCTGTTTTACAAATACACACACACACACACACACACACACACACACAACCCACACACACAGCTCATTCATTACAGTCACCCATCTGCCATGGTTGGCAGCAAAAACACTGTGATCGCACACACTGGGGCCCATTACGAAGTTCTCCGGAAGCTTCTTCATAATGTGTCACCTATGAAGGCAATGCTAAGCAGCCCAGGTTTAAATATGCATCACTGAGTTTTAAGACGGAGGGATGTGGACAGATATCGCTCTGATTTGGCTATGCCGCCATCTGTGGTCATGAAGGAGTTGTGGGCTTTGGCGCACACTTCTCACGTGATGTCGCAAGTGACCCAACAGAGTGGTTAGCATGAATGCAAAAAAAGGGCTCTACGCTTACTTTTATTTTTAGGAGCACTTGTGCTCCTAACTTTAAAAAATCTAGGAGCACAGTTAAACATTTCAGGAGCACCTTTAAATCAATAATCAAAATATCTGATCAAAAATGTAAAGAGATTTACAGGAGAAATTTGTTGTTGTCTTTGTAATGGCATTTTTCTAACTTTTTTAAAAGTATGTCATCTTTTATGTCATATAAAAAAAGTTTATAAGCTTTTAAAATGTTTAATTAAAGCAATAGAATAAGAACAAGTAGAATAAGAAGAATAAGTTACCAGTCAAATGAAATCACTATTAACTTAAAATTAATTTGTACTACAGAGGTGGCACAGAAGAACTCAAAAGTATAGGTGTATTTTTAGATGGCTGACTCGGCTGACTCATTCAGGAATAAAGCAAGTGACTGTCTTTATGAATGGGTAATTGATTCATTGACTCACTAGATTCGTTTAAAAATGCACCTTCATTCATAAACGAAACAATGCTGTTTTTGAATTTTTTTTCCAACTATTTTCGTCGACAAAGGAAATGCTGTTTTAGTCAGACAATGTAAGTCACTTCATATTAACTTCTTGTTTATTGAACTGTTCTATTAAATCAATATCACATTTACAAACTCCCTCAATAATCATTAAAAGCTGTCAGTCATATTAGTTAATTGTGATCTCACAAAGTTCCATTACAATCAACGAAGCTCCTTGCACTGCACAATGAATTTCTTATTTATACCCTGTCTACACTTTGTTTATGAAAGGATTTGTGAGAAATGTCTGTGATACATTACTAAATGCTGCAAAAACACAGCTCCCCTTAGCGCAAAAACAAATATGCTGATCGGATCAGTGGTTGATTCGGGTTGCACATGGTGCTCCTGAATATTTTTTCATAGTCACACAGAGTAGTGTTTAGTCGCAAATATGACTGAAATGGTCACACTGTAGAGCCCTGGTCTGTAGGAACTAGAGTTGTTGTAAAAATTACATTACGAATCAAAATGTCATAGTTATGCAGTTTAGACCTTTAGTTTGTTCCTTGAATTATGGATGGAATTACTGAAAAATTTTAACTGTTTGAATCTAATTAGCTGAGAAGAGTGTGATATTCTAGTGATAGACAGTGTTTGTATCACTCTGCTTGTGGTATTTCTCACAGCAAGTGTCATGAATGTACTTGCTTAGATTTCAAATATGAGATTTAAATCCATGGTGGAATGAAGTAGTTTGCATAAAATTTGTTTTTTAAAGACACTCAGTTGTTGTTTCTCACATATATACACACTTGTGCTGTCGAACTGTTGTATAAACGCAATATCACAATCGTAGCTGTGCAATACGGTTGTATATCGGCACGCTGTGATTAGGGCTGAATTGCCATTTCGCACTGTTACTCGTGTGATATCGCTCACATGTGTAAGTGTCCTGGAATTGTATTAAAACTGCAACCATTTGTGATCTTTGAAAATGCAATAAAAGAGTAGGATATCTCAAAGTTAACCTTGAATCAAAAAGAAACTTTTTTTTTCTGTTTGTCTCCCAAGTGGCACTCTGTTGTTGGCTGCTTTTTTATTTAAGGGAGAATTTCTCTTCCTCTTGCTGTTTGAGTGTCTCTGGCTGGCCTTTTTTTCTGCCCCAGTTATTCGAATGCAGTGTTGAAGCCTTTGGGAGAGACAGTAACTCCTGTTCTGTTTGTGTGTGTCTGTCTGAAGCTCGGTATATTCCTCAAGAGCTGGACTCTTGTGCTGTGCTGGGGGAGTCTGATCACCGTCTGTCTGTTTGGGTCTGTGAGCATTTCCATGAATCATCACGGTGACTGCTGATGATCGGAGCCAAAAACAGTCGTAAAACAGAGGGATTTTGTCGTCATTCTGTTGGCTACTACCTTTGACTGCTGATTGTTTCTCTGACCACATCTATGAAGCATTGTAAATTGAAGAAATATTAATTTAGCTTAATTGAATTGAACCCTTTTATTTCTCCTGGCAGCCTCGCTAGAGGAGGAAGCCTGCTGAAATGGAGGGCAGAAGGCAACTTAGACTGATTAATAGGGATGGGCCTTGCTGAAATGATATATGTGTATCTTGGTCACCAGATGATAATATTGTAATCATTCTTTGTTAAATGTGCAGTTATTGAAAACTGCTGTATTGTAATGGGTTTTCTCAGTTGTTTCTCTTTTATCTGCACTCTCGCAACTGTATTTTTAGCTCATTCTGAGTTTAGATAGTGTAGAAATACTGTGTAAAGTAATTAGCTAATCTGATATCGTAGTAGATGGAACGTTTTTCCTTTGTTGAAATGTCATAAATGCACACAACTCTTACACTTTGGCAAAGAGAATAATTATTGTGGAAATAATAGACTTTAAAAGAACATACTCAAGTCCGAACTGAACATAATGTTGCATATTAATGTCAATTAAATAAAAAAAATACACAATTTTAGATTTATACAATTAAAGTGTAACTAGCTTAAGTGGTACTTAAAGGGTAGTTCACTCAAATTAAAATTCTTTCTTTAATTACATACTCTCATGGCATTCCAAATACATAAGACCTTCGTTCATCTTCGGAACACAAATTAAGGTTTTCTTATAGAAATCCAACAGCTTTCGGACCCTGCATAGACGGAAACGCAACTACCACATTCAAGGCCTAAAAAAGTTGTAAGGACATCGTTGAAATAGTCCATGTCACATCAGTGGTTCAACCTTAATTTTATGAGCTATTGATGTTACATGAACTGTTTTGTACATTTCAAATATAGAAATCTTTTTTAACTTTTCCTTTTTTATTATTACACTTGAAGAGCACATTTAAAACATTTAAGCACACTTCATTTTCACAAGGGAAACTGATGACGGTCGACAGATATTTTATATTCAATTAAACCCAACACCTTTGAATAGACTGTGACTTATTACTGCATTACTGTCTTACCATAGTGATTCGAAGTAAGGCAAGAACACAGTTTTGAACAGTGCTTCTATGCAAATGACTGTAATTAATTTCTACTTCAATATTAAATGCTAAATCTTCCATAGAGTAAATTTAAATGATGTTTAATTCTGCGTATTTCAAGTAACTATGTATGATATGGTGATTAAGGAAGTTCTAGTTAATTTAATTCATTAAAATCTGTAATATACTGCGCTCTGCTCTTGTGGCGTCTCTTAGTCTGTCTTTTTTCCAAGAACACTGTACGAAGATACTGTATACAGGAATCTCGTAGTCTATCACCAGGCAGGAACTGTTGGCAGAGTTAGAGATAATGTTATCTGAACCTAATCAACAACACCTCTAGTCGGCCTTACTCTGGCCTGCCAGCTTCCTGAGAGCCCTTTAAATTCTGTCAGGTCAGAGTGGGGACATCTTGATTAACTCTTAGGAAGCATATTTGTTCATTTTGTGGTGTAGTTCAGGATAGGACACAAAGGAATAATGACATAGATGAAAGAAGTTCATTAAAGGAGAAGTCCACGTCCAGAACAACAATTCACAAATAATTTACTTACCCCCTTGTCATCCAAAATGTTCATGTCTTTCTGTCTTCAGTCGTAAAGAAATTATGGTTTTTGAGGAAAACATTTCAGGATTTTTCTTCATATAATGGACTTGATTGGTGCCCCGATTTTGAACTTCCAAAATGTAGTTTAAATGCAGCTTCAAAGCGCTCTAAACCATCCCAGCCGAGGAAGAAGGGTCTTATCTAGCAAAACGATCTGTCATTTTTTTCAAAAAATAAAAAAATAACACATTCATCACGTGACAGCCCCATAAGATGAACGAATGGCTCGAAAAACACGAAGACTCAAAACAGGTGAACTAATTCCAGTACAGAACCTCATAGGATGTTGCGCATGCACGACTGAACGAATCACTCCCCGAGACGACTCGTTCTTCCCGAGTCACATTAAAGATTCGTTCAAAATGAACAAATCGTTCAAGAACGACCCATCACTAATTCGTAGCATCGTGAACGTGCATCTCAGAGCCTGTGCTACACGAGCTTTTATGCTTAAAAAGTATACAAATTTTTATTTTTTGACACAAAATGACAGATTGTTTCGCTAGATAAGACCCTTCTTCCTCGGCAGGGATCATTTAGAGCCCTTTAAAGCTGCATTTAAACTACATATTGGAAGTTCAAAATTGGGGCACCAATGAAGTCCATTATATGAAGAAAAATCCTGAAATGCTTTCCTCAAAAACCATAATTTCTTTACGACTGAAGACAGAAATACATGAACATCTCGGATGACAAGGGGGTGAGTAAATTATTTGTAAACTGTTGCTCTGAAAGTAGAGTTCTCCTGCAAGGTTGTCCTAAGACAAAAATGTTTGTTTTGGTTTTACAGTAGGACAACTTTGAAAGGTTTTGATCCACTTCAGATGTTGACTACTGTAGTTATAAAACAGTTTTATTTTGTGTTGACTTTCACTGTAGTTTTATCTATACAACAACAGCCAGCAGGAACCAAAATGTTTTGGTTTCCTCCATGATTCAAAATATTTTTGTTTCTGTTCCATAGAAGAAAGTTAGTCATAAAGGGTTTGGAACGACATGAGGGTGAGTGAATGAAGACAGAACTTTCATTTTGGTGTGAAATACGCTTATAAGTTGGATATTTTGAAAAATGTTGGTAACTAAACGGTTTCGGTTCCTACTGACTTCCAATATATTTTTGTTCATACAACGGATGCCAAAATTCTTCTTTATCCTTCAAAATGTCTTATTTTGCGTTCTGCTATTTTGAAGAATGTTGATAACCAAGCTTCTTCTTCTTTTTTTTTTTTTTGTGACTTGAGAGTGAGTAAATGATGACAGAACTGTCGTCAGAACTATCTTTTTACATCTTTTTACTGGCATAACATTTAGGAAAGCTGCATTTGAAGCATCAGTTCACTCCAGAATTAAAATTTCCTGATATTTTGCTCACCCCCATGTCATCCAAGATGTTCATGTCTTTCTTTCTTCAGTTGAAAAGAAATTAAAGTTTTTGAGGAAAATATTCCAGGATTTATTTTTCCTTAAAGTGGACTTCAGTAGGGATCAATGTGTTGAAGGTACAAATTGCAGTTTCAATGCAGCTTCAAAGGGCTGTACACAATCCCAGCCAATGAATAAGGGTCTTATCTAGCGAAAGGATTGCTCATTTTCTAAAAAAAGGAAAATTTATGTACCACAGATGCTTGTCTTGCACTAGCCCGACTTCATGCATTACATAGTCGCCTTGGAAAGGAACATGCAAAGAAAGTCAAACTTATTTTACAAAAAAGCTAAAACAACAATGTTGGTCAATTTTGAAGTTGGAGGAAAATGACAGTTTTTCACCCTATCCCTACTCTTTTGGACCAGAGCACACGGATGAAGAACTAACCATGCATGACCTTTCCAACATGATTACGCAATGCTTGAAGTTGCGGATGTGGATTGTAGAAAAGTAAAATGTAAAAAAGTACATACTTTTTTTTTTTTTTTTTTTTTTTTTTTTTTAGAAAATGGGTGATCGATTCACTAGATAAGGCTCTTATTCCTCAGCTGGGAGTCCTTTGAAGCTGCATCGAAACTGCAGTTTGGACGTTCAACACGTTGGTCCTCATTGAAGTCCATTATATAAAGAAAAATCCCAATCCAAATCCAAAAACCTTAATTTCTTTTCGAATGAAGAAACAAAGACATGAAAATCCTGGATGACATGGGGGCGAGTAAATTATCAGGAAATTTTAATTCAGGAGTGAACTAATCCTTTAAGACAAAGTCCTCTGAAATGAGGAATATTTGGCCGAAAAGTTCACAGCACTAGACTTAAGGTTCACTAGTGTGGAGAATGTCACGACCACAGAGCAGCAGATGGCAGAGCTACACCCAAAGAGAAAGGCCAGTATAAAAGCATCTGGTAACTGCCTTTGTCCAGACACACAATGGCTGCCATGGGAGAGTCATTACGGCTCGATAGATGGGCCGTCTCCAGTGTGTGTCCTCGCATCCTCATTGTTCCCCTGCGGTTCAATCGCTCGAACTTTTAGATAAAAGGTCAGATGATCTTCTCTCATGTCTGTCTTTATTGCAAGCGAGACCTTGAAAGATATCAGTCATTTATATTCCTTACTTCTGATTCTTTTTCAGAAATGTCGCCCGTCTAGCCTAAAAGTAAAGCCTGACATTTTGACTTTCGATTTCTTGCACAATAGACCAAAGTGCTGCCAAGAAAAGTCGAGAAAAAATAATTTTGTAGTTAAAAGCTTACTCAAAAAGTAACAACCATCAGAACACATTCAGTCATTCTAGTATTAAAGGAATTCATTATTTAAAGCTATTTATCACAGAAGGCCTTTAAAAGTTTATATTCAATGCATTCGTTAGTTGCACAGAGGAGTATATAATCTACTCTGAATGAAAAGATGTTGAAGGACAGAGATGGAGTGGAGAAAGCAAAGCTGTCTCTGTAGTTGGAGATGTTTTTGAGAGGGATGTAGAGTCAGATACGGGACACAGAAAGTGATTGTGGCAGGTGAGGAGAGGCTCTCTCAGCCCACATCACGACTCGAGAGCCGCTGCCACATCCACTCTGCCCACCTGTCTGCTCCCGAGATGGGAGGAAAACCGTGGTGACATTTCACAAACACGTGCACGCACACACACGGCGGTGACAGAGTAAACATGACGTCTCTTTGCCGCTTCAAACGCACAGATGCTCATGACATTGCTTTAAAAAAAGCTCAAGATATTGCAGCTGAATGGAACAGAATGTAGTGGCCTTGATGCTTTTTTTATTAGAATTTTTGTAGCTACATTTCAGAGTGTGTGTCTGTGTGTGTACGGTTTTATCTAGCCTAGACGAGATTGATTCATTTCATACAAATTGAAATGAATTAGAGCTTTTGCTGTAATTCAGTAACCCGTCAGCCTCCTCCATACTGCATGGTAAGTGGTGTCATAAAATTTAAAATCTCATGTTTCCCCTATTGCATATAAAGATGCATGTGGAAACTCAAAGCCATTAGTCTCCTGTGCACATACTGGCTCTGAGCTTTTACTTCAATGACTCACGAGAGCTCCTGAGCTCCAGCTTGGCCCAATCGTTTGTGCATCTAGTGCTTTAGTCAACATGCATGTTAAACTTTTCACCACTGCCTGCAGAATTCTCTGATTTTCCTCAGGTATTCTGCTTAGGGCTAAATAATTGTGTTCACACTTGTACTTTAGTTTGTCTGGTTTATTTGGTCCGGACCAAAAAGGAAAATAATACATTTGGTCCTAGTCCGTTTAATGTTCACACTGGCATTTCTGGCAGCGAACTTAAAGATAACGAACCTAAAGGCATAGTGATACATTCACAACCTGATTGGTCGGGTTGAATGACTTGCATTTCATGATGGAACTCACCGAACACTCCAAACAAAAGGAAAAGGCACGTTTGACTTAAAACGGCGCTGCGGGTGTATTACGTCAAAGTACCCATTCACTGATCGTTCTGCTCAAGTCGAACACTCGCAATGTCGTCTACTAGATTAAGCACGCTCATTGTTGTGAGTATATGATTTTATTTTCACCACCTGCGAACTCACGAAGAGCTCATAAAAGGCACTTTACCACCTTGTTGCTCCACATTTGCTCTCTGCTCATTTTGTTTTGGATTCACAGCTTGTTCCCTTCATGAAATCATGTCACAAATCATCGCATCTTGTCATTACTTTCTGTTTTTAGTTTGTTTAGAAGTATTTGGTCTGTGTTGCATTCATATATCATTCGAACTGCACCAGAGTTCGTTAGGAAGCGGACTGAAACCCATCTTTGTAGCGGCCTCAATCTGCTTGTTTGTTTTGGACCAGGGTTCGGATAACAGCGTTCACACTTACTCAAAAAAAAAAAAAAAAACGCGAACAGAGCAATCGCACTGGGGTTCGTTTTAATCAAACCTAACATGACAAGTGTGAACACACCCTAAGTCTTTAAAAAGGCTGCAAAAATGTCTGCTCTATTTTATTTGTTCATTAGAATTTAAATTTTGCTGTTATTTATTTATAATCTTTTAGAAATGCTTTCTTCTCTGTGACTTCATCATACTATTCACCAGGGGGGTTTCCTTTGAGGAGTCAAGGGAGGCAGTGCTTCCTCAAAATACTTGATGAGAAAAAAATGGTGGTACAAAAATAAAACAAAGCCAGTATTACAAAATGTAACATTAAAACGTGTATAAATCAGTTGTTTTTCTGAAGAACCATTGTCCAACAGCAACACCAGCAGGTAATGTTACAGCTAAAGCATGCAGTGAGTTTGGTGAGGGGGTGAGAATATATATTGGATATGACTGGTTATGATCAGCTGTGATCGGTTTATGTGATAAATCTCGCCTCTTGCATTCGCGAATAAGTCTGAATGAACAATACAATGCCGTGGAATGACTAATTTTAAAAAGTTAGTAAACAGCTCACACACTTAGATATAACCACTTTGTTACTTAAAAATAAGACTTAAAATGGCATGAAAACATGATCTGTGGGAGGTTTTTTTTTTTTTTTTTTTTTTTTTTTTGTGAGTAATCAACTTTATTTAAAGTAAGTAAATCTTGAATATTTACTGAGCTTTGATGAATGATGATCTGAAAAACTCAATTAAAAAGACTAGCTGAACATAAGTTCACAAATAAAATATATTGTTTCATAAGTTTTTGTGTCTGTTCTGAACATGGTACTTTCCTTTTAGTATATTACTACATAAATCACTTCAGTTTGGGATTTAAAATAGGTGCAGTTTTGGTTAAAATTTTACAGCGGAAAAAATGTCTGTCATTTTGAAAATCGGATGGTTTGGTTTTTGTCACCTGTCAGGCTCCAGACATGCTTTCCAGCAGCATAATAGAGAGACAGACAGCACCATAGATCTCACATCAGTGAAATCCTCAAGGTTAGCTGGCACTGTGAATATCACCAGACAGCTGCATTCTGATTTAATCGATACTTAAAAATTCATGCACAGAATGAGCCTCCTCTTCATCTTTTTCCTTTTCGCATGCTTTAATGGAGAAATGCTCAAGATGCTTTACAGGAAAGAGGTTCATGTTTTCCTGAGCAGATGATGTACTTTAATTGCACGTCCCCGTCGAACCTTTTAAAGCGTATGAGAGAAAATGCAACTCATTGAAGAGGATTTAAAGTTGAGCTCAGATGCAGCCGAGAGACTCCCTTGGTTTCAAATATAAATTCATCGTTTGCAAAGACATGTATATACAAACACACACTAGCTTAAAAGAAACTAGTATACATTAATCACAATATATTACACAATAACTGTTTTTAGTATAAGGAATGGGTCTGCTTTTATAAAGAAGGATGGGCGTACAAGCTTGAATGTTCATTTAGATTAGTAATGTGGCTTAAAATATGGATTGGTGCAAGTCAAATCCAAGCTATGATGAAAGTGTTCGAGATATTTCAGAATGCAGATGTAGTGCTTTCCAGGAAAAGAGCCAAAAAAAAAAAAAAAGGAAGAGAGGTGTTTAAGGATCAGATCACATGATTAAATGTGATGTGAAACCCTGTCATTAATGCAGCCAATAGTGCTTTTTGAGAACTGTGCTTTTATTTCAGTCATAAAATGATTGATGCGTGCTTTTACGCTTTACAATTATGGAAGTGAATAAAATTAGTAATTTCCTCTCTCTCCAGATTTTTAAACAATATAAAACTGCTTTGTCTGCCAGAAATTAGTCTCGCTGGACCTTTCACTTAACAGCACACCACAGTCTAGCTTTTTCTTTGCCACTTGGACAGAAATGTCTGGTGTTTAAACAAGAATTGACAGCAATAATATATAGTAAATTCAACCAATCAGTTGCATAAATTTAACCAATAAGATTATTGCTTTCCAATTTTGTGCGCCAACAGCATCAGACGGTCAGTCCAAGATAGACAGTCCAAGAACTATCCAATGACAAGTTTGACACGATTCAAGTAGAGTATTTGCCAGTGCTGGGGAAAGTTATTATTAAAAGTAATGCGTTACTTAGGGCTGCACGATTAATCGAAGGCGATTGTTATGCACATTTTTTCAATAAAGCCGGTTGTGTAATCAGTAGTAAATCTCCAGCAGGTGCTTTCAGATGTAGCAGCATTTACTACACAGAGCTGGAGTTCACTGACAAGCTACACTATATAGCTTTCATTATCGCAGGCGATTTTGCACAATAATGAAATCAAAAGAAATCGCTCTAAGATAATGACAGCTGTTTGTGTAGCTTCTCAGTAAACTACGGATCTGTGTAGCAAATGCTGTTACATCAGAAAGCACATGAAAATACCACATTTAATAACATGTTTTTACTCCAAACTCATTTCATAACATCAGTCAAGTGTTTGAAATAAATCTGTGAGATGATGTGGCTTCTTACACAGAATAAGGCACGCATAGTATTCATAGTATTCTAAGCAGTGATAAAGGCATTGCATTATTGTATACTATATTATAAGGGAAATTATAATAAGAAGAGCTCAGGTCGTGTGTTTATTAGTCACGTTTAATCAATAAAAGCAGTTAAATCTTCTGTTTATTCAGCTGCAGCGTTATGTCCTGGGTTTCTTCTTTGGGCGTATTTGGATTTTTCGCATGTGATTCTGTGTGTGATTTACTAACAATGCGCACATTAAAGAACACAGACACACCCAGATAATTTCCATAATAACCATCGCAATCTAAAACGACTGTGTCCATGCTTTTTCAGTGCTAATTCTTCACTGTGCATCATTAGTAAATCCTGACAGTACTATTTTAATGCCAAAAGACTGTTTATGCTAGCATAAGCTTTTAGAAAATCTGGCACTAAATGTGTTACTTAGTTACTTTTTATGGACATTACTCATACGTTACTTTTGTGTTACTTTTTGTGACCTGGGCTGGCCTTTCTTATTTATTTTTAATAACAGGAAACCCCAAACTTATATTTTTGGTAACTGTAAAGGCCCTTTCAAACCAACAGTGAAATTAATAAGCCTCAGGCTGAAGGAAGTGCCTCTGCGCCTCACTCCCGATGTCTCTCATCACGGAGACAGGAGAGCTGTCAGCGAATAAGAAAACACAGTAACTTGCGTTATTTATTTGAAAAATATATTTTCTCGTAAATTTAAAAGTAATGCACTATTTTACTAGTTATTTAAAAAAAAATTCTGATTACATAATGCGCATTACTTGTATTACCGCACTGGTAGAATAAGCCAACCTCCAGGGTCATTCTATAATTAGGGGTACATTTAGAATTTGACAATGTGAAGAAAAAAGGTTTCCTTTTTCCCAAAAACCCAAACCCTTGCATAGCTGCTTTGAAACAATCTATATTGTGTAAGTGCTATATAAAGGTGATCTGCAAGAATATGTCCATAAAATACTATCTATATTTGCTGCTGTCCACCATGTTACCTTTACTGGGTAACACAGTTGACAGGTAACTTAGTTGACATTTTTAGTGCTTTGGGCCTATACTCAACGTAGAAGCCTAGAACTACTAAGCATATGGTATGTTTAGAAATAAATTTTCATAAACAAAACATAAGTTTTAGTTAAATTGTCCTGTTAAAATTTGCAGCTGTTATACTTGGGTAACACTGTTGACAGTCAGTTAATCCACTCCTGACACAGGTTTGCTAGTTTAACCATTATTAGGGGAAAGAGAGAGAACGTAAATTCTAGTGTTTCATCCATGTGCTTCTAGATGAAATATCATCATGCTGTGCAAATTATGCGAGAATGAGATCAACCATTCCTTTTTGAGGAGGGTTTTTCTAATGGGTAACTTAGATGACAATGGTTTTTCGGACACAAATAAAACAAGTTTTAAATAAACACTTATTATTTTTTAAGCACACACCCAAATGTCTTGATAACCTAATCTAACTGAAGGCAAAACTATGAAATTAATTTATATTTGAGATCATTTTCATGCTTAAATGCAGAGTAGAAAGAGCAACTTAAACAACTTATAAAATCGGACAGCTGAATACCAGGGTTGTATGGGATATGAACATGATTTTTGAACAAAAGATATGTCTTTTTCAACATATAGTAGTGTGATTGGGGGAAAATATAATTGTGTACTAGAAAATTAAGCATCGGGGCTTTATATTTATGAAAATATATTAAAAATATACTTCATGGACATGAGATGTACCCACAGTTATAGAATGACCCTCTACCTAATCTACTGAGACATCACACTTCGCAAAAAGCAGAAGACACACCTTTTCCGCAAGCAGTTAACCATCCAAACTCTACACCCACACTTTGTGTCTTACTATTGTTGGCTCTTTGACAAATTGCTTAGTCATTATTTGTAAGTCCCTTTGGATTAAATGTGTTAAATGCATAAATGTAAATGTGTTTGTACATTTCATATCTACTTTTTTAAACTGACTGCTGTGTATATTTTAAAATGCTGCATTTAACAAATACCATCTAAGTGACATCTTTAAAACAGCATACACAGGTGAAATGAAGAAGAGGGTGTCAGAAATCAGCACAAGGTGATGGTGCTGGTGTAGGATCAAGTTGTGTACTTGTAACTTGAAATGTGATAGTGTGAATCCCCAGAGGGGCAGGAAGCGCCTTTAACTTTGTAATTCAGTTCATCTTAACAGCTTTGTAACATTGTTAACTTTACAACACATTGCCACAAGGGAATCATATGCATAACCAATAAGTCATCATCTGTTTTCTAGTTTAAAATGCTGTCTTCTGGCCTGTTCCGTTCCACATTAATGTGGCTTCACAGAGCACATTAATCCATCAATACAAGTCCTCGTTCTAGAAATGGCGATGGGCTGTGCGCTGATGTTGAGCTTTATCCTTCTTAGATTATGTGTGTGTGTCTGTGTGCAATCCTACACTCATGCTCATCCATTATTCAATGAGCTGTATTGACTACCTGCCACCTGTCTGAAGCGTCAGGCCCACCGTCACACACCTGACTCTGAATGCAAATGGAGTCAGGTGTTCTTGGACATTTGTTTCCCCTAAAGTCCAAGTTGACCTATTCGTATCTATGTGCATGTAGTTATTTCGGCCTTGCAATATGTGTGTGTTTATGTGTATTCTTGTGAATTGCAATGAAGTGGGAGGTTGTTTAAATTCATCAAGGGTGTTTGGTCACTTTCTTTCCATTAATTTTTGTTTCCAAATGAAGAGTTTTTTCCAAATAGGCTTCATTCTTTTTCTAATACAAAAGCATATGCTTGTGGAATATTAATGCGGGTGTCAGATTAATTTACAGAATTCTTGCACTTAGCATATTTGCGCTAACAGCCTGAGCTGAGTTTTTTTCAGCCACATTATCTATTCATAGGCCTTCAGATGGACTGATTTTGTAGTGAATGGTGCGCATATAGATGTACAATACGGAAAAGGTTGTTTTGATCAAAGGTACGTCTTGGTGCATTTTACATCGCAGTGTCAAGGAAGTATGCAATGTAGTGGTTTAATGAGTCTTTCCTGGTTAGCGTAGCTTTTGATCTGAATGTGATTGTAGTGAATTTAATCTTGGCAAGTGTGCGAGCTCTGTACAGCTAAACTGAGTTTACTGTTTTAGTCTGTGTGAATTAAAAGCTCACGCTGAACTGTTTTTGCCAAGCAGATTACTAGCAAGTATCGCTGCTATTGTTGTTCATGCTGGGGGTTGGGATTTGAACAAAAGCATTCAAATCATGTGGCTTGTTGAGGAAAGGTGTGTCATAGCTTTCTTAGCCACTAAACTAGCTTAAATATGTGTGAAAACAAATCCCATCAAGCAGGGACCCAAGCAATATCTACAATATGGAGCGTAACTATTGAATATCAGTAGTTATGCTTCATTCAACTCTTAACGTTTTCATCTAGCTTTTTTGGTAACATTGCAAAAACAATTTGCTAATGTAAGAGTTTATGCAGCAAATGTGTTTCTGTGATAATTTAAGCATAGTTTGTCTTCTGACAGAATAACAAAATGCACATTTTGGACATTTAACCTCCTGAGATCTTGCGTCCTCATATGAGGACATTATATTTTAGTGAATTTCTCTGACACTGTACATGCCACAGTTTTAGGTCTGGATGCCCTGTACAGATCACATTCAGGGCTGCTGAATATTTGGATGTTTCACTATGATCACTCCTTCTCCTTGGTCTTCAAAAATGTCTAATATTACTTTAGTGAGACTCTTATGGAAATATATATATATATATATATATTTTAATACAATTTAAATCATAAATCAACATATCAGGAAAATGTTGCATGAACATACGTGTCCCCATCAATCAATCAATTAATCAGTCATGTTTATTTATACAGCGCTTTTTAACAAAACAGGTTGTGTCAAAGCAACTTTAAAGTATTAAATAGGACAATAGTGTATATGAGGCCAAAAGTGGCCAAAACCAATTTGGTATGCAGCAAATGTGTTTTTGTTTTTTTGTTTTTTTGTGTGTGTGAGTTGTATTCTCACAGAATAAAAAATGCACATTTTGGACATTTTAATTAGCATTTCACTCCATTTGGCTTTTTTCTCATCTAAATATTGCAAAAACAATTTGTTATCTAAGAATTTATGTCAAATGTGTTGTGTAATAATTAAAGTATATTAAAGTATAGTTTGTGGTATTGCAGTATAATAGTCATATTAAAATGCACATTTTATTTGCAACTTAATGTTTTCCATTGTTATTTTTTATTATAAAAATTGCAATATTGCAAAAACAATTTGTCTATTTTAGAATTCACTCAATATGTTTTCTGTAATAGTTTAAGCATAATTTGTCCTCTCATAGAATAAAAAAGCACATTTTGAAACTTTAATTAGCATTTTACAGTTTTTAATTAGCATTTTACTGATTTGGTCATCTAAGAATCTTTGAGTCAGATGGTTTGTGTCATAGTTTAGGCATAGTTTGTGGTCTTACAGAATAAAAAAGTGTTTAAAATGGACATTGTGGACATTTAATTAGCATTTTACTGTTTCCATTACTTTTTCTTAATTTAAATATTGTCAAAACATGCAGTTAAAAATTCTAAAAATTTCTGTCAAATGTGTTGTCATAGTTCAAGCATAGTTTTGAGTCTTACATAATAAAAAGATCAGATTAAAATGCACATTTGGAAAATTTCCAACCTTTTTTTTTTTTGTAATGTAAAAAAATTGCAATATTGCAAATCTTGTACTTAAGGAAAAAAAAAAAAAACTATCATTTATAATTTATAACTTATAGGTTTAAGAATTTACTCGCTAAATGTGTGTTCTGGGATAGTTTAAGCATAGTTTGTCTTCTTACAGAATAAAAAGTCAAAAATGCACATTTTATTAACATTAACATTATTATTAACTTTTTCCATCTGGGATTTTTCTAGCTTAAAAATCATAGTTTGTCTTCTTACTGAATAAAAAGTTTATATGTAAATGGAAATTTTATTTCTGTCTTAATATTTACATCCAGCATTTTTTAAGCACTATTCCAAATTTGCATGAAAATGTGAAGATGGAAACCCGACTAAATAGCCTTTTGGTCAATAAGTTACAATCTACAACTCTCTAGTAACCATATAGCAACATGCTATATGGTGATGAGTTTTGCATCTTTGCAGTTTGAGCTTTATTTGTTAATTATGGATTCTGTGGATATATAGTCTCTAGTAATGCAGCAAAGCTGAGATAATGATGTCTGATTTTCCATACTAAACAGCATAACTTCTTGGCAGTGGGATGTGTGTTTTTGTATGTTCAGTCATATGCTTCCTCTCCAGCGTGTGACGTCGTCCTCCAGGGTCTCAGCGGGTGGTCCCCAGCCTTTAATATCAATTTAACAACATCTGATTACATCCATATAAAAGGATTAAAAACGCCACACGCTTGCCTCCATCACGCTAGTACGCAGTCAAGCTTTATCAGCAGTTTGGTGGTGGGTGTGTGAAGGATGCCCTGCTGCTAAAGATTTGACTCTGACAGGCAAAGCCCGGAGCCAATCACAACACGCAAGAATGAAAGAACAGCGCATCTGACATCCTGCTTATTGTCTGGAGTCCTGCAGGGGTGTATAAATTCATCCTCATTCTGTTAAGATGATTGATTTGTTGTTCTGTTTTTTAGGCCAGAAACATACTTTTATACAAGTATGCAAATGCACTGATGTGATTTAAAAACATACACTGCGAACAGTTCCAAACCCGTAAGACCTACATTCATCTTCGGAACATAAATTAAGATATTTTTGATGAAATCTGAAGTCTTTGACATGGTGCTTCGTCTGACATGGAAGAGAAGAAATTATTCAGTGAAGTCATTATTTTTGTTTTGTTTTGTTTTGTTTTGTATTTTGCCCACAAAAAATATTCTCGTACCTTCATATAATTAAGGTTGAACCACTGATGTCACATGGACTCCATATGGATTCTATCAAAAATATCTTAATTTGTATTGTGAGGATGAATGAAAGTCTTACAGTTTTGGAACGACATGAGAGTGAGAAATTAATGACAGATTTTTTTATTTTTGGGTGAACTATCCCTTTAAGGATATCATGTGTTTAAGAAACAGGAAACTTTTAGTCATTTTTTTTTCAAAGCACACAGATGTTAAAACGCAGCTTAACTTTCTTTTTTTAGTTAATTTAAAACGTGTGAGTGTGTATCGTGCTGAGCTTTTTGCCCGCTCGGCAGGACCACCGCTAGGCTATCCCCAGGTTGCCTGCCTAAGAGATTAGAGGACCTTATTCTCCATTTAGCCCTTTAACACCTGCTTTCTCTGGTGGGCGAAACTCGCTGCCGACAGGACAGCTGGGCTGAGCACTTTATTGAAAAAAATATGCCATATAAATTGTTTTGGGCACTGCAGCAGAGCAGAAGCCTTATAAAGACCTTTCCGATTCCCCAGCGTCTAGGCCAGTGGCATTTTAGGACAAAAAAAGAATGTGCAAAACAAACAAAGATGTGGTTTCTGTCCTTTTTGTGTCTGAGTGAAGAAAGCTTTTCTTTTTTGACTTGCAGTAACACTTGAAGGCTTTCAGGGGGGCGGTATGAATTAGTAAGCAAGAGAACGGGAAATTTCGGGAACTACTATTTTTATCTTTGGTGTAAGACTAGGTCAGCTCCGGGCATCTGTCTGGCTCCAGCACAACTTCACCACGACGGATCTTCTTGACCTGCTCAGAGTCGTTTTTGGCAGTCTTGGTTTGTGCAATGCAGATGCCTCCACTGCGATTTGCATGTCTTGCTGAGTGTGTTTACACATTTACATCTTGCATGCTTCGAGATACAGAGACCCCGTCGTCTAAGTGGCTCTCGATATGAAGAGGTTTGTAGGTTCGCTGTAGGCTTAACCACCATCATCAAGCTGTAAATGCCTTCCTCGCTTATATTTACTTCACACCTCTGTGTTAATGTTTCACACAAAGACTTTCTAACGGCGTTGATTGCTAGTTAGAGTTCTTCGTTTCTATATAATTGCGTCTATTGTCAACCTTGTTGGGTTTCATAGCAGAAGGATGAAGAAAATAAATCCAAACGTCAGATGCTTGGAGTGACGTTAAGTGTCTTCACAGAAATTGGCTGACTGTTATTGCATTGCAGATTTGTTCGACCTCAGTTGTTGGTGAGGGGAAGCTCATTTTGACGTTGTGACACTAAAACACACACCATCTAATTTCATCATTATTGTGCGTCTTTCAAAACCGTCGGCATGACAGCTAATCCGAGCTTACCTCATGAGATCATTGAGATTCTTGCATTCAGACTTAAAATGGCAGGGAAACAAGCGTCATCTCGGTTTCAGAGTCTCAGTATGTGGGCTTTGTGGGATAAATGACTGATGGAAACCGGTGTGTGTATTCATACACACACAATCAAGACGTGATATACACATGCACACACAGTCAGAGGAAGTGTGACCTCTTCATGCATAGAGCCACCTGCTGTGGTGTTTGTAGTGCATGTTAGTCTCTATGGCTATGTTGACTTTACGTGCTGTAAAGCTTGATTTCACTGTTTTAATCAGGTTCGATCTGTTTGCTTTTGTCCACTTACATTATTCATGTTTGTCAGCTGTGTCAGTCCGAATGGACACGTATGTGGAAACATGCATTAATCACAGGTGCATGTTAGCGACAACAAAAAATGGTCGTTATTAATACAACTATTTTACTTTTAGATCTAGAAGAACTCACCATTATTTAATTTTTAATGTATAGTTTGCTATAATTTGTATCTTTCATTTGTTCCGTTGCTTGTTTGTTCTTTCAATTTAAGTACTCATGATTGTGTCTTTCATTTTTTCTATTTTTAAGTTTATAAATGAAATATTTTATCAGTAGAGCAGTCATTTGTTAATTCTGTCAATCTATCATTTATATCTCTATCATGTTTATTCTGTTGATTGCTTGTTCATTCATTTTATCTATTATTTGTTCTATTTATCATTTGTTCTGCCGTCCGTTAGTTTTTTTGTTTGTTCTAACACTTGTTTGTTCTAATGTTCTTTAGTTTATTTAGTTTGTTCTTTTGCTTGTACGTTTTTGTTTGTTCTGTCACTCATTTGTTTTATCATTTGCTAGCTTATTTTTCTGTCATTCGCTTGTTCTGTCATCCATTAGTTTATTTTGTTTGTTCTGTCACTCTGTGTTGTTCGTTAGTTTATTTTTGTTCTGCCGCTTGTTTGTTCTGCCATTGGTAAGTTTATTGCTCTGTCACTCATTTGTTCTGTCATTCGTTAACTTTAGTTTGTTCTATCGTTTGTTCGATTATTTAGTTTGTTCAGTTGTTTGTTTGTTCTGTCGCTTGTTAGTTTTAGTTTGTTTTATAGTAAGTTTGTTCTATCGCTTATTTAGTTTGTTCTGTCACTTGTTTGTTTTATCGTTCGTTAGTTTATTTGGTTCTACTGTTTGTTCGTTTATTTCATTTGTTCTGTCACTCGTTTGTTCTATCTGTTCTATCGTTTATTAGTTTTTGTTTATTCTCTTCCTCGCTTGTTCTGTTGCTCATGTTCTGTTGTTTGCTAGTTTAGTTTATTAGTTTCTGTTGCTCGTTTGTTCTGTCATTCGTTAGCTTATTTCTATTGTTCTGTTTCTTGTTTTCCTATCATTTGTTAGCTTGTTTTTTGTTCTGTCATTCGTTTGTTCTACCGTTTGATAGTTTATTTAATTTGTTCTGTCACTCGTTTGTTCTTTCGTTTAGTAGTTTTTGTTTGTTCTCTTGCTTGTTTGTTCTATTGTTCGTTAGTTTTTGTTTCTGTCGCTCGTTTGTTCTATCATTTGTTAGTTTATTTTTGTTCTGGCATTCATTTATTGTATTGTCAGTAAGTTTTTGTTTGTTCCATTACTCGTTTGTTCTATCGTTCATTGGTTTATTTTGTTTTTGTCATTTGTTTGTTCTATTATTCGTTAGTTTATTTTGTTGTTCTGTCACTCGTTTGTCCTGTCATTCGTTAGTTTATTTTGTTCTGTTGCTTGTTTGTTCTATTGTTCATTAGCTTTTGTTCTTTCACTCATTTGTTCTGTTGTTCCTTAGCTTATTTTGTTCGTTCTGTCATTTGTTTGTTCTATTGTTCATTAGTTTTTTGTTTCTGTCGCTCATTTGTTCTATCGCTTGTTCGTTTTAGTTTGTTTTATCGCTAGTTTGTTCTGTCGTTCATTAGTTTATTTGTTCTATCACTCATTTGTTCCGTCATTCGTATATATCTATCTGTCTATTTATCTATCTATCTATCTATCTATCTATCTGTCATTCTGCATATTAGAACTTAATGTCTGTCTATCTAGCTAGCTTTCTAGCCGTCAACCTAAAATTAACCAATTTTAGACAACAAATAAACTACTGTCATTTATTCTAGATCAATATAGATAAACAGATGGGGACTGAACTTCACATTGACTTCAAATTTAATTATCAGATTTCTTGAATTCGCACTGTTTAAGTCAGATCTGTGGCTCCTGCTGACAGAACATTTCTGTAGTGTGAATGTAGCCTGTGGTCCTGCAGTGCTGATAATCACAGCTCCGATGACCCTGTTAAACATGTGACACCACTAACTCGTCACTGCAGTCTGGTATAATCATATCACTCCACTCCGTGCTCTCTGTATTTCTCTGAACCTCTTTGAACTTCAGATGTGTATGTGTGTATATACAGGCCTATATATAGAATTGTCTGTCCTAATGCTGCCCTTCCTGGGTTCATGAGGGTCTGCCACGTTGTCTTGTTTATCTTATTTTACTCTCTCCTGTTACCCGTGCAAACAGGGCGGATAATTGTATTAATGTGGTGCATGAATCACCAATGCAGCCATGTGAGAAATTATGGCAACGGGCTGTGTGCAGCTGCTGCATAGTCCTACATCCTGACTACTGTCTGCGCAAGCAGTGTTTTCTTGTACCAAACCACTAAACAGAATACATCACTCAAGTCTGTTTTGAATGCACATGGCTAATTGTTCTATTCTGTCTGACCTACAGTAGCGCTCTGTGACCTAGAGCTTGATTTTCTGTCACTAATCGATCAGTGCCGTCATTTTAAATGACGTGATGCTCAAGGGTTTGAAGCAGATTGAGACGTGCCTGCTAATCTGTGCAGCCATGACGTTTTATATTTTTAGATATTTATTGTTTTTGATAGTAATTGCAACAAATATGGATCATTTGCAATTTTATGCAACCGAACTCATTAGTATGCTTATCATTTTTTATGTTTTTTCTAAGTATAGTGACCTAGAATTAAACAATCAGAATACCAAGCATGTTTCAGTTAGTTTATGCTGCTGGATAATAAAGTTGGGAAGCATTTAAGATTTTAATAGTACAGCATTAAAAATCATGCTGTAGCACCTCAGAGTAGTTCCAAATAAAAGTACAGTCAGTGCTATTAGTTGCTACATTTTTTCAGTAGTGTAACATTAGCTGTAGTGTTTTGAAAATAATGTCGCTTTTCCAGCTACTTCTATTAGTGTTAAAAAGCTTCATGTCTATTTTTAATGTCACAGTGCATTTTGCACACAGCTTTATTGGAGTTTATGGAGTAATAAAACACACTTGAGTAAATAATCTGATTAATTTGGTTCATTTAGACCATTTATCATAAAGAAGTGAATGAAAAATGAAACTTCACCACTTTATTTCTTTTTATTTTGTTGTTCTGTAAAGGAATCAACATGTTTTTAGATATTTTACAGTGTGTATATTCACATACAGTGTGGAGTATATCTACATATTGAGATACGTATCTCAATATGTGTGTCGCTTCGTGATTTTACAGGTTAGTATGTTTCCCTAAAACCTCAGTGTTTTAATATTTGGCCAGGAATTAGCATCTTCAGCAGACAAACCGAGTCTCTTATCATTGCGATCCTCTTAGCCTTAGCGTAAGAAGACCTCAGATGGTGAGATGTGTGCTTTGGGGTTTCCGAAGACAGGTGGTAAGACAAATGTGCGGGAAAGTGATTAAGTGAGTCGAGTGGGGGAGATTAGAGCTCAAATATTTTCTTTGGAACAACTGTTAGCGAGGAGGTCAGGGGAGGTTAGCGACGAGCCCGCATCCTTTGGAAACTTTATCTGCTTTCATTCATTCTGGATCATCAGGTGTTTTAAACCTGCCTCTCCGCTAGATGTGTGATGAACAGTCGTGTTTATTTCCTAATTAAGGTTCATAATCCAGAACGCTGTCATAAACGGCTGCTGTAATTGTTTTGTTCCACCCATTATGAAGTGGTAATTGAGGGGCACTCGGGTGGAGAATTTGTAGCTGTTTACTTTTCCGAGCGCCAAGCCCAAAGCATCACTTTTTACATAACCTGTTGTCCCACACGGGTGCGTATGTTTATGCGCAAACATGCAATTGCACGCACCCCTAAATAGATATAGGTGAGATGCTTTAATAAGCGAAGCTCATGTGAAAACTATCGGTTGTTTACTGTCCTCTGAACCCTCAGTGCGTTTACGTAACTTGTTTTCCTGAGAGCAGAAATGAGGTTTTGTGGCCCTGGCATGCCGCACTGTTTTCCCATTTGAGCTCCATTGTGAACGAGAGCACTCCATCCCAGACGAGCCGCGCTGCCTCTCTCTCGGGCAGCCTTGCGGGTTACGTCACGGCCCTGCCAACCGAACTCATCAAGCGGCATTAGACAGGATCCGGCTGGACGAGAGAGATGTTATGATGTAGCTTGCAGTCAACACACACACACACAATGGTGTAAACCTCGACACTCACCAATTCATTTGCTGCTTTATTGGCTGCTTTCTGCTGTTGTGTTCAGTGATTGGTATTTTTTTTTCTTCTTCTCTCTCTGCCTCTCGCCCTCCCTTCTCTCTCTGTGAGCTGAATACCAATTGCGGATTTGTTAGACGTTAGCATTGTTGTTCCTGTCTTAAATCGTTCCTGTCAAACATACGCACCTGATGCTGAGTGGGTGCTTTCGTCACTGTTTTGTTTTGAATGAGTGTCCAGACTTGCTGTGCCTGCTGCTCTTGTCCTCTCAGGTCTGTCATCCCCTTTAGTAAAACATTTTCCCTTACTGTACATTTGTTCCTGTCAGACTCCATAGGTCGAACAGTAGCTCCTTGAATACTGCGAGAGCAGTTTGTTCAGACAATCTTCTGACTGCAGATTCATGAAGTTCCATTCTGAATTTGTTATGCTTCAGACAGCAGTGAAACTCGGGCTGCAGGTTTTACCTGTATTTTAGTTAACGTTAGCTTTAGCATGTTTAGCCTCTCTCTTTGCATGTAATATTCAACACGTGTTTTTCAGGTAAACAAGGTAACTGCACTACATTTTACAACAAAACTGTGTTGAATAGTGTAGAAGTATGCTAATTGACCCTTTGGTGGGAGTTTGATATAGATCATAACACTGAATCTGGCATTTTGTCTGACAGACTAACCAGACAAAACAGTAGATTAATGTTGATAGACTTGAACTTAAAAAACGGTGTGTATTGATGTCTTTCTGTGGTTCTAACAAGATACCTTCTGATTTTCATCCATGTTTATTTTTTGCTATAACCAGTAGAGAAGAGATGATCGGTTCCCGTCCAACTTGAACTTAGGCGCTACACTGTAAAAAAAAAAAAAAAAAAAAAAAAACACACTTTGTTGAGTCAGCTTAAAATAATTTGTTACCCTGCTGCCTTAAAATTTTAAGTTCAGTCAACTAAAATAAGTTTATTCAACTTGAAATGTTAAGTTGTACTGAGTGGACAACTTGGATATTTGTGTTTGCTAAACTCAACAGATGGGTAAGTAACCCAGCTGCCTTAAAATTTTAAGTTGATTCAACTCAAATATCTTATATAAAATAAGTTGTCACTTAGTATAATTTAACATTTCAAGTTGAATAAACTTTTTTTTGAGTTGACTGAACTTAAAATTTTAAGGCAGCCAGGTTACAAATTATTTAAAGTTCACTCAACAAATTGTTTTTTTTTTTTACAGTGTACAGCGATCTGTCACAAAATATTAAAGAGCCACAAAACCTTATTTATTGTTTGAATTTCTTACAAAATGACAACTTTGAAATCTAAGACTTTGTTTTATACAAAAAGTAACCTGCTTTGTCTTTTCTGCTGGTAAATTGTCAGTGTCCAATTTGCTCTGTACAGTATTACAGTAACATTTTAATATTTGAGTAAATACCGTGCCAATATTTGGTCATTTTGAGCTGATCAGATTGGCCCTATGAACACTTGGGAAATAAAATAAAATAAAATAAAATAAATCTGAAAATCTGAAAATAATATTTGAATAAATACTGTCAACATTTGGTCATTCTGAGTTTATCAAATTTTGTCTATGAACAGTCCGTAAAATAAAATAAAATAAAATAAAATAAAATAAAATAAAATAAAATAAAATAAAATAAAATTAAATTAAATTAAATTAAATTAAATTAAATTAAATTAAATAAACTTTGAACACACTAATTCAGTGTGTTTACCAATATAAAGCTGCTTGGTTTTGAAGTGACTGCTTCATGCATCTCTACACTACTGACAATGCAACTCTTTTTTTTTTTTTTTTTTTTTTTTTTTTTTTTTTAAGTGATGTAACTATTTCAATTACTTTACTAAAGTAACTGATTACATTTGATTACTTTCAGTCAGTTTAAAAAAAATAAAATAAACAAATAAACATGTGTTCTATTCTTTGTACTAAACTCACTTTGAAACACTTTTGTCTCTCATTTTAAAGCAGTCAATGTAATTGTGGAAAATGAATAAAATCTCTATATGTGTGAAAATACACAGATGCAACCCTTCTTTGTAATTGTTAACATTTTCATAACTGTAATTTAATTGCAATTTTTCTTTCTCAGTAACTGTAACAGATTAGAGTTAAATTTACTTTGTAATTAAATTACGTAATTCCATTACATATAGTTACTCCCCAACACTGGCCAAAGGTTGGTTAATGTCAATGGGATTTTTGCCAACCAGGTCGGTTTGCTTGGGAAAACTACTTAAGAATACCTTTCAACAACATGCTGCAAGATCCATAATCCGTAACCCCAAGTACGCTTTCATGCTCATATTTATTTTTGCGTTCATGCATTTGGCATTATATTTAGAGCACATCATGCATTTGACAGATGCTTTTATCCAATTTGTCTTGGGTAATTTGAAGGGAATGCACAAACAGATAAAATGCACAGCTTGCATAGACATTCTGTGACCTTGGTGTGGTTAGTGCTACTTTGCCTTGGCACCGCTAAAAAAAGAGAGGAAATAAGGCTGATTCATGTTATCAGTGCTTACAGTATGTATACATACGCATACAAATATGTAGGTGGCTAGAGCTCCAGATATAGATGGATAAACAGACGCAATCTTTTCCTGCACGTCTAAATCCTTTTTTTCTCTCCGAACTCTGGCGATGCTCCGTTTTCAAGGAGGAAAGCTGTGTTTGTGTACGACAGTCTGTCGGAAAGCAGACCTGCTCGCTCCTTTAAGAGGCCCTGAAGCGTGAAGTGCTGCTAAATTACATATCATTTGCTCGTCTTTTCATTGGGCTTAAATGGGGCTGTAATGAACCTTTGCCGGCGTCTCTTGATCTTTCGCTGCCGTCTGATAGTGAGAATAGTCAGTGATTGTATGTATCCTTGTGCGAGTGTGTGCGTATGTTTGGGACTGGAAAAGGCCTGACATTGGCCTCTTTTAGTCATAATATGAAAGCTCTGACTAATTCCAAAGTTCGCTGAATTTTACAGATTCCTAAAAGATGCGGGTCTCTATCTTGCGCCCAATTGAGAGTTTGTGAAAGTCGCTGTTGCAGTATTAAAGTGTCTGATTGCCTCATATAGAGCGCCTTTTGGTCGACGCATCCTCGCATAAGCGATTAACCTCGTTGAGGGAACGGCCTTTGATGTGTTTGTTTATAAAGTGTGTATGGTCCAATAGGGACAGCGCACACAGCCCGGGAGGGTGGGGAAGTTTGCACAGACTCAATGAGAGCCACACACAAACGCTCTGTTTTTGAGGAAAGGAGCAAATGAGGCCAATGAGTGTGAGACTCCATAGCGCATCGTCCATTAGTTGTGAAAGTGAAACCTTGAAGACGTATGGCCGGAAGTCACGATTTGTTCTTGGATGTGATGGAGAGATTCAGGAAGCTGTGTGTACATTTAGAATGCTTGTGGTTTCTGTGACCGCGAGTATGTGCTGTGAATGCACTGATAGAGGAACCTCTAGAGGAAAACAATGTAACTCTATACTGTCTGCTTCTGGAATCTTGTATCTTGAGTCATAGCTTCACCGACAGATCTGAAAGTACTGACAGACTGAGTTAATCGATCTGGATGCATTTTTAAAAATAGAATGATGCTGAATGATTACCATATTTATATATCATGGTGTTTATATAGCACTGTCCTGGTGCATATGCAAAAAAAAAGTATTTCCAGTGTGCCATGCTTTAAAGTACTTAGAGAATCAATTGTGCTGATTAATCAGTCAATATTTGGTTATTTTGAGTTTAGCAGATTGGCTTTATGAACATTTCAGCAATAAAAAAAAAAAAAAAAAAATGAGTAAATATATGAGTAAATACTGTGTCAATATTTGGTCATTTTGACTTTATTAAATTGGCTTTATGAACATTTTAGCAATAAAATAAAATATAAAAAATAAAATAAAATAAAATAAAATAAAATAAAATAAAAATAAAATAAAAATATTTGAACATTTTAGTAAATAAAATAAAAATAAAATAAAATAAATATTTTGAATATTTGAGTACATATTTGAGTGAAAACTGGCCATTTTGAGTTTATCAGATTGACTCTGTGAACATTTGGGCAAAAAATAAAATAAAATAAAATTAATATTTGAGTAAATCCTGTCTCAATATTTGGCCAGTTTATGAAATTGACTCTGTGAACATTTGGTCAAGAAAAGAAAAGAAAAGAAAAAGAAAAGAAAAGAAAAGAAAAGAAAAGAAAAGAAAAGAAAAGAAAAGAAAAGAAAAGAAATATTTGATCACCATATCAATATTTTTAGTTTATAAAATTGACCCTATGAACATTTGGAAAATCACGTCACGTCACGTCACGTCACGTCACGTCACGTCACGTCACGTCACGTCACGTCACGTCACGTCACGTCACGTCACGTCACGTCACGTCACATATTAATATTTGAGTAAGTACTTATTTTATTGGTCATTTTGAGTTTATCAAATTGACTCTGTGAACATTTTTGGAAAAATAAAATAAGAATAAAAAAAAACTAAAATAAAGAATAAAAAATATGACATTAATATTTGAGTAAATATTAGAGTAAATACTGTCAATATTTGGCCAAATTGGCCAAATTGAAAATAAATAAATAAATAAATAAATAAATAAATAAATGTAATAAGAATGAAATAAATATTTGAGTAAATACTGAAATGAATATTTGAATAAAGTACTTTGCACTCATTTTATTACTAAATTATATCAATCAATCAAAAAATAAAAAAATATTCAGTAATTCATCAAGAAGCCTGCTTACTTGATATCAGCAATAGCAATTAAAAAAAAAAAATCATTTTATTATTTAAAAAATTCTGAATACCATATTTTTTGCTATGGTAATATTTCTTGAAGCACCTTGAAGTATCATGTACTGTAAATAATACATATATGTTAGAATAATGTAAAGGTGACATATAATGATATTACCATAGCTATATCATGATAACACCACAATACTTGTTTTTAGGACTGGATCAACTATTAGTTGGTAATATTACCGTAATTTAGCCTAGTTTTCTTCAGAGTTTTCAAGCCTTGACAAAATCTGTCATGTTTTCCAATATGTTACAGAGGCAGCAGGAAGTAAACTGTCTTTCGCTTTCCATTTGTCTTTCCCTCAGTCTCCCTTTCTCTCTCCATCCCAGTGCTTTGTTAGCGATGTGGTGGATATGTTGTAGTCCAGTGACAGATGAAGTCTGGTTGGCGTGTGTAAAGCTGTTTGATTGGTCTGCTTGCATGCTGGGTAACAGACTGACATCTGCTACAGCTATTCTCCCCAGAAAAAAAACAAGTTAATATTCTCCTCCTCAGTGCTTTATGATTGCTGAAGATGAGAAATGTTCCATATGCAAACGAAATCCAGCACGGCACCGTGTCCTAACTAGGCACGACGCGACTGATGTTTCTAGCGACAAGTAATTTGTGTTTCCACACTGTGGAGCGTGATTTAAGATCAATAAGATTCACAAAAAGAGATAGCTTTTAGCGCTTGTTTTGTATCAAGCATCTTTGTGCTTCACTTTAGTGTTTTTGTTCCTCGTAAATTAATCTTTTGTTTACTTCAGTCTGTAATTCGGTTTTGTGGCAGTTTGCCTCCATATCTAAACACCTCTAAAACGTTCATGTTAAAAGAATATTGTCTGTGGGTGATGGGAGCAGCTGTGACATGTTTGTCAGCTGACCCACTTTTGCCTGATTATGAATTAAAATTGAATGATGGCGTCTGAGATTGGCCATTAAAAATGCATGCGGTGCCACGGTCCGGGCTGAAAGGCCAAATGCAGCGTCGCCTCCGGCCTCCTACAGGAAACCATAATTCACTACTGGGCTTTTTAAAATTGATCTTAGCTTGTGTTTCTTAAATGAACCTTTTGTGATTGTTTGTGAGGAGAGCCAAATTAAGTGTGGCGTGACTAACTTCTTTTGACTCTAATATTAAATGTTAATATAGTGGCATACCCTCCTCTCTGGAAAATGTCCCAAAGCTACTCACCCGCCCTGTGGTCTGTAGCACTTCCAATGACGCTTCCACGAAACTCTACACAAAAAAATGTTTGAGAGAAATTAAGAGAGTTAATTTCAGGCTTTTTCTTTCTTCTGCCCCCCCCTTCTCTGTGGTCACTAATGGCCAGATGATTAACAGTTACAGCAGTAAGTTTTATTTTATTTTATTTTATTTTATTTTATTTTATTTTATTTTATTTTATTTTATTTTATTTTCCAAATGTTCATAGGGTGAATTTAATAAATTCAAAATGGTCAAACACAGTATTTTATTTTATTTTATTTTATTTTATTTTATTTTATTTTATTTTATTTTATTTTATTTTATTTTATTTTATTTTATTTTATTTTATTTTATTTTATTTTATTTTATTTTATTTTATTATTTTCCAAATATGTACAGGGTCAATTTAATAAACTCCTTAATAAACTCTTTAATATAAACTTTAATATGTACTAAAATATTTTTTATTTTTATTTTTTTACCCAAATGTTCATAGGGTCAATTTAATAAACTCAAAATGGCCAAATATTGACACAGTGTTTACTCATATATTTACTGAGATAGTAATTTCATATTTTATTTTATTGCCCAAATGTTCATAGGGTCAATTTAACAGTATTTACTAAATATTTTTATTTTATTTTATTTTATTTTATTTTACTTTTATTTTATTTTTATTTATTTATTTATTTTTAAATAACTGCAGTAAATAACCAAGGTAAATATTATTGAATAACTAATGTAAATTTAAAAAAATAAAATAATATGAATGGCCAAATATTGACAGAGTATTTACTCAAATATTATTTTATTTTATTTTATTTTATTTTATTTTATTTTATTTTATTTTATTTTATTTTTTTGTGTGAGAGTGTAACCAAATAACTGACCATTTAGTAATACATTTCTTTTTTTTTTTTATTATGCTGTTTTCAGATGGACAATTTTTGTCCGTCTACTGCTGTTGTGAATGTTTTTACTTATTGCAGTATTTTTATTATAATATGCAATGTTATTATTATTAAAGGATAAAAGTAATAAAATTTTTGCTTATTACTTGCAGTATTGTCAGATGTACTGCATTTGGCCATCTTCTGTGCTTTCCATAGATGTAAAAACTAATTTCTGACAAAATAGAAATTATTTGTTATCCGATTTGTTTGACCATCGTCTTTGTCTTTTTTGTACAGCTCTTTGCTAAGATAGACTGTATGCGTTTTTTTTTTTAAATTAAGTTAATTTAAAACATTGTTAGAAAGAAGCAGGTGAAGTGATGTGGAACTGTTACGCACTTGAACAATCCAGCAAAATAATGAAAAATAATTAACTATTCATTCAACCAGGACATCGAGAGATTTCATAATTATTCCTTAGACGTCTAAACACTTTTTAAAATGTAGAATAGCGTGATGGTTAGCGTATGGTGCTCGGTTTGACATGGCTTCTCATGTCAATTTTTCTTCCACCTCTTCATGATCTACCATCTAGTACAGTCATGCGAGACACATGGATCACAGCTATTTCATATTTCATAGCCGTACTACGTCGGCAAGTTTGGGCCGTACGGACGGGGGCGCTGAGGCTGGGGTTTAACAGCGAGCAGAATCAGCATGCGTGAGAGGAGACGCCGCCTCTTAGCAGCAGGCCTGCTCCGAGACACCAGCTTCAACCTCACCAGAATAACAATGCGATTTTCTCAAGGCAAGGAAAAGAGCTTGAGTTGTGAAGAATCATATCCTGTTGACCTTGCTGTAGGAGTTCTGATGTATTTTATCTACCATTGATTTTTCTGTCCTCCTTTGTTGTTTTTTGCTTCGCCATTCTCTCTCTGCGTCTCCCTGTGTCTGCCTCTTCACAAAATGAATTTCATCTCGACTTAGAAACGAAACTATCAGAATTTGGATTACACTTCTTTCAAACGCGTGCGAAAGAACAAAAGAAAAAGACAAACTTGACAAGATTGCTTCGCAAGCGGTCCGGAGTTTGAAACGGCATATCGCCAAAGACAAAATCGTCCTCAAGATATTACTATACCACCCCCTACATGTACAATTTCGCAGCTCTGCTTTAGATCGGGATGATACGGCGTCTCATTCTCAGGCTCTCAGATGCTGATGTGTGAGAGGATCATTTGATGAGGGTTTATTCTGAGGTGACTGTAATCTCTGAGGGGTTTAGTTGATGTTCCTGTCAGACTGACAGTGGTCAGGGCCCCGTCACCTCGGGAAGCTGGGGTCCGTGTGGATGGAGAGCGTGTGTAGAGAGTTACAGCCTGCTTCTAAAACCCAAGAGATCTGATGTGTCAGTCAGGTGGATAAAATGCTGAAGTGTGGTGAGTGTAACACGTCTTTGTTGTTGAAAGAGAGAGAGAGCGAGCTGACAGCTCAAATGTTGTGACAGCACCGAATTTAAATATGGTGTCTTGTAGTGAGTGAATGGTTTGGTCATAATTTTTGTAGTCATAGTTTATGAACAAGATGAGTGATGTCATAAATAAATAAATAAATAATAACAAAAAAGTTTATTATTAAAAACATATTATTAAGTATGAGTAAATAAATAAGTATTAATAAGTAAATAATAATAATAAACATTATTATAAAAAAAGTACTTTTAAGTATTGGTAAATAAAAAAAAAAGTATTATTAGGTTAATAATAATAATAATAATAATAATAACAAACATTATTATTAAAAGTATTATTAAGTATTATTAAATAATTATGTATTGTTAATAATAATAATAATAATAAAACACTATTATTAAAAAGTATTAAGTATTAGTAAATAAGTATTAGGTTAATAATAATAATAATAATAATAATAATAATAATAATAATAATAATAAACAATAATAATAAATATTAAAACGTACTAAGTATTAGTAAATAAATAAGTATTAAGTAAATAATAATAAGAACAATAATAAACAACATTATTATTGAAAAGTACTGTTAAGTATTAGTAAATAAGTATTATTAAGTTAATAATAATAATAATAATCATGATGGAGAATATAGTTTGTTGTTGTCATTTAGGTTATATTACTATAATTATCATCAAAATTACAACGAAAACAAACTATTAAATGATTAGATGGTGGTGATAATATTAGTAATGATAGCTAGCGTTTTATAGGAGTAACATTAACAACAATATTAATTAATTTTAAATGAATAACTTATTATTATTATTATTATTATTATTATTATTAATTTTATTAGTATTATTAGTATTAAGTACATCGTAAATATCAGTAATATAATAATAATAATAATAATAATAATAATAATTATTATTATTATTATTATTATTATTATTTTTATTTCATTATTTTAAACCTTTTCTCAGCTTAAATAATAATAATAATAATAATAATAATAATAATAATAATAATTATTATTATTATTATTATTATTATTATTATTATTATTATTTATTAGGATTGTTGTTATTTTATTTTATTTTTTTTTTTTTTTTTAAACCTTTTCTCAGCTTAAAAGTTCTAAGGGGATATTTAATACGTGTCACCAGACATGATAACATTTGACCTACACTCATAATTGTATGTGATTGGTTTTACACCACTATCATATTGTTTATGTAAATGTAACTTTATTCAAATTCAAATTTAGTTAGTTAGTAAGTAAGTTACACTCAAAATCCATTAGGTTCATAAATCTGAATGAATTGCACATTTCCTCTTCAGTTTGAGGGGGCATTCTGTTAATGTCGAGTTTAAAAAATAAAAAAGGAACTTTCGCATTGTCTTTGAAATCAAGTGATTTGTCACAGAGTCTGTGATAGATAAGCTTTAATAACAGTTGCTGAGATATTTGCAAGCTGTCAAGGACAGACGAGTTCTGAGGCTGGAGAAAAATGGGCGTTTGTTGCGTAACGTGTTTTCTCATTTCAGACTCTCATTATGTCCTTAATTTAGCCATTAACACATTGCTATGCTTATGCAATCACATGAATGCATCTGCAGCCGACAGACTAATTACCAGTGTTTTTTTTTGTTTGTTTTTTGTTTTTTTTCCTAACAGAACCAGTATTTGATGGTTTTTGTTGTGTGTGGTGTGTTTTATTTTTATTTGTATTTTTTTGAGAGTTGCTTTTTTAAAATGTAAGTGAAAGCTTATGCAACACTTTGGCCTGTGTATTTGTCATTAGCAATGGCATTTCTTTTGTTTTGGTTTATAGTATAATGTTCAGATTTCTTGTTTGTTTCTACACATATACGTGTTCAAACTTTTAACAAAACCGTTTTGACTTTGCAGAGTGCTATAATATATGCATAGCTTTGAATTGCCCTCTGATCCTTTTTCCGTGCATTTATTTATTTATTTTTGCTAATCATGTCTATTGTAAAAAATCATGAAGCTTCTTTTTCCCTTTAATTTAGGCTATGTAGAAGTCAACGCCACCCACGCCGCAGATTATAAACACTTCTAAATCCTACTTTAAGTTTTAAGAAGACAGAGTAAGGAAATAAAAACATCCGCCAATATTCCCCCATTTGCATTTCTAATTGAAGCATTTAAATGGCGTCATTTCCAAGCGCTCACTGAGTGCTGTCACTTTTCAATATTTTATGCAAATTAGCAAATTAGCCCATCTCACTTGATGAATGCCACAGCCTTGCGTTCTAAATCGATGCTATATAGCGTTATTCGCCGCTTGCTTTTATTCTGATGGGCCTGCTCATGACTCCTTGACAACAGTTAATGTTTCCTTTAATTCTGGGAACATGGCAGGTTTGTGGCAGGATGGTAATGGCCCAAGATAGGGGAGGAGAAAGGAAGAGTAAAGAGCTGCTGAGATAATATAATACATAAATAATAGTGTGTGTGTGTACTTGTTTTTGCTACATTGTGGGGACCGGCCTAGTAAATAGTAAATAATGTTTATCTGAAAGTGTAACGATGCAAATGTTTTCTGTGAGGGCTCGGTTTAGGGTTAGGGTTGGGTTAGGGGATAGACAATATCGTTTGGTCAGTATAAAATCTATAGAAGTCTATGGAAAGTCCCCACAATTCACAAAAACAAACGTGTGTGTGTGTGTGTTTATTTATGATATTATATTTTAATTTGTTTTAGTTTATTTTATTTTTTGGTTTTGTTTTGGTGTTGTTTGTCGTGTGTGTGTGTGTGTGTGTGTGTGTGTGTGTGTGTGTGTTCTGTTTGTTTTGGTTTCTTATGTTTGTTTTGTCTTGTGTGTTTTGTTTTGGTTTGGTTTATGTGTTTTGGTTTTTGTTTGTCTTGTGTGTGTTTTTGTGTGTTTTGGTTTATGTTTGTTTTGTCTTGTGTGTTTTTGTTTTAGTTTGTGTGTTTTGGTTTGTCTTGTGTTTTTTGTTTGTTTTGTTTTGTTCTCTTTTGGTTTGTGTGTTTTGTTTTATTTTGTTTTTGCTTTGACTTGTGTGTTTTTTGTTTGTTTTAGTTTGTGTGTTTTGATTTGATTTTGTTTTGTGTTTTTGTTTTTTTATTGTTTGTTTTGGTTTGTCTTGTGTGTTTTGTTTTCTCCAACTTTCTGTTTCAAAAAGATATGTAAAATTGCAAAAATATTAAATAAAGTTCATATGTAGTGTATATACTATGTTATTGCATCATTGTTCATTTCAATACTTATGTGTTTTGTTTTGGTTTGTGTGTTTTGTGTTTTGGTTTGTCTTGTGTTTTGCTTTGTTTTCTTTTAGTTTGTGTGTTTTGGTTTGTCTTGTGTGTTTTTCGTTTGTTTGTTTTGGTTTGGTTTGTGTGTTTTAATTTGTCTTGTGTGTTTTGTTTTATTTTGTTTGTTTTTTCTCCAGCTTTCTGTTTCAAAAAGATATGTAAAATGCAAAACTATTAAATATAGTTCATATATAGTTTATATAGTATGTTATTACATTATTGTTCATTTTAAACAAAATACTAAACTAAATATGTGTTAAACGTCTGGGATTGTAAATGAGGATCCATCTAGTTTGTATCACTGTGTGATTGATGCGTCAATAATGGGCTGTAATGAATATGACAAGTGTTTTATGTGCAATTCGTTCTCTAAAACTCAATTTGTCTTTTAGATGAAGATCTTTTTTCTTAATTTAGACCTGCTGAACATAAATCAATACTCATATTCGAGGACAAAGCTGGATGAGTGGTTATGTGATGTTCACTTGTCATCAGAGCTCATTCTCGGAGGCTGATTTTGAGGCATTTAATTCAGTCGGCTTTCTCTGCATTGTTCTTTAACTGAAATTCATTCTTCAGGCCTCATCAGTGTCAGTTCCTAACGCTAGTTTAAAAATTAAATGCGTATTGATCTTTACAGAAAAAAAGGACGGTGCCGAGACCCCCTCCTTCCCCCTCCTCCCCCCTTCTTCTACTAAAAACATACAAAACAATTACAGGCAGACACAGCAGCTCAGCACAATCAACACTTCCTAAAAATAGAACAAATTACCACTCAGTTTAGTGTGTGTGTGTGTGTGTGTGTGCGTGCATATTTATTTACAAAAGCATTTTTGTTCTTGTAAGTATATTGCCAACTGAGATTCATTCATTCATTCATTTTCTTAATCAAATGCAAATTGACATCGTCATAAAAGAGAGAAAAAAATATATAATTACTTTAACAAAGTAATCAATTTTCTGTTTATTAAAGCCAAGAATGAATCTAATCAAGTTAATGTTTTTAAGCATTTTACATTTATTCCAAAATAATAACTCAAGGCAGTAACAATTTCAAATACTATTTTGATATTTTTCAGATCATCAGTCATCAAAGCTTGGTAAATATTGGTCACAGACGCTGAAATTTGCTTCAAATTTTACCAAGCTGATTACTCACTAAAAAATCCCACCGATCATGTATGCATGCCATTTTAAGTCTTATTTTGACGTAAGTGTATGAGTGGTTTACTTTTTAAAATTATGCTTCCCATTAACTCCATTATATTGTTAATTCAGACTGATTTGCGAACAGGCACGAACACAAGGCGGGATTTATCACATGAACCAATCACAGCCGATCAAAAACCAGTCATATCCAATCATATCGCAATGGATGCATTGCCTCCTCTCCCTATTTATTCTGAATTATCCCTCATCAAACTCACATTTTAGTCAAACTCAGTGGGCTCAGGGGAGGCGAAAGAGATGCAGACTCCTGCTATAACTTTTACCTGCTGATATCACTGTTGGACAGTGTTTCTTTAGAAAAACAAGTGATTTGTGATACTGGTGTTGTTTTATTTTTGTGCTATTTTTTTTTTTTTTTTCTCATCAAATATTTTGAGGAGGCACTGCCTCCCTTGCCTCCTCAGAAGAAAACACCTGGACTACACTGTAAAAAAAAAAAAAAAAAAAAAATTGTTGATTCAACTTAAAATACTTTGTTACCCAGCTGCCTTAAAATTTTAAGTTCATTCAACTTAAAGGGTTACTCCACCACAAAAAGAAATCACTTACACCCATATTGTTCCAAACCTGTAAAAGCTTCCTTTGTCTTCGGAACACAATTTAAGATATTTTGGATTAAAACCGGGAGGCTTGTGACTGTCCCGTTGACTGCCAGGTAAATACCACTGTCAAGGCCCAGAAAACTATGAAAGTCATTGCTAAAATAGTCTATCTGCCATCTGCAAAATAGTCCATCTGCCACTCTGCAATACTTTATACAATAAACACAAACTAAATACAAAAAATAATTTTATTCAACAATTTGACTCCAAACACAAACTGCGTACGCCATCCTGTGCCAGCCGCACCACGTAGATAGATTTTCTATGTATATTTACGCTTTGATTTGAACAAAAACAGCATATCCGGCGTACACAGTTTGCGTCCAGCAGATACTGTCCAAAATGGCGCTACGCTGCACTGAGGAGATGAACTGTTGAATAATGTATACAAAAAGTACTCTCATTGCTTAATAAAATTCAGACTGAACCACTGATGGCAGATGGACTATTTTGACGATGTCTTTCATACTTTTCTGGGTCTTGACAGTGGTATTTACCTGGCAGTCAATGGGAAAGTCAAAAGCCTCCTGGTTTTCATCCAAAATATCTCTAAATTGTGTTTCCGAAGACGAATGAAGCTTTTACGGGTTTGGAACGACATGGGGGTAAGTGGTTAATGACAACGTTTTCATTTTGGGGTGGAGTAACCCTTTAAAAAAGTTTAGTCTACTTGAAATGTTAAGTTGTGCTAAGTGACAACTTAGATATTTGAGTTCATTCAACTTAAAATTTTAAGGCAGCTGGGTTACAAACCCAGCTTTTAAGTTTAACAAACCAAATAGTTTGTTTAGTCAACTCAAATATCTAAGTTTTCACTTAGTACAACTTAACATTTCAAGTTGACTAAACTTATTTGAGTTGACTGAACTTATAATTTTAAGTCTGCAGGGTAACAAATTATTTTAAGTTGACTCAACAAATTAAATTAAGACTTTGCGTTTTGTTGAATCATGTTACTGTGGTAAAATCAGAGTTACAACTTCAAGAGGATTTATAAACTAGCAAAACTTCAGAAACTTTCTCAACAATGCATTATTATACCATTTTAAAGAAATTAGAGTTTTATATGAATCATAAGTAGCTAATGTTTTATAAAAGTGTGGATATATCCAAACAAATAGACATTTTGTTTATGAAACCACCTTTTAAGTTTCCGTTTCTGCACACTAACAAGCTTAAAATCAACTCTTCCTCTTGTTTGTAGTGCAATCTTGATTTTTGTAGCAGCACTTGATCAATGGAAATGAAATTGCTCATCTAGCCAGACAGTCAATAGTCTCCAAACAGCCAGCACTAAATGTCAGGTCCCCCTTCATATTTACTGTGAATCAATGGAGACTGTGAAAGAATGATGGAGTCCAAAATGGCACGTCAGTTTATCTACAGGCAAGCGCTGTTGCCTTTTGCTTTTGTGCAGGAGTTATCCTTTCCCTCTGATCCAGGGTCAGGATCTGGCTACTCAAAGTGTGTCTGTGATAGCGATGAGACATTCTACATTCTGACAATGATACGTACATATACTGTATTATATTTTCTGCTTCTGTGTAATTTGTGAATCAAGTGACAGCCTTCTGAGTGCCGGATAAATCCAATTTAGTAACCTTTGTCATAATCTGTAATATCGGTCTGTATTGTGTCATCATATATTTGTTTGAAAGGTCATATAGCAATGGAGTTTTGTTTTCGAAAGACCATATAAAAGATTCATGGCTAACATGAAACTTATTTTTCTGTCTCTCAGATATATAAAGCTATATTATAAGCCACAGTGCTGTTCCACACAGGTGTGATTTAATACATGTCGTCGTTGGCTGTCAGTGAGATCTGTGTCAATGGGTTCTCGACGCGGTGATGGCGTGCATCATGTGACATTGATTCCATTAGCCGTGGCATTATTCCTTTCCCATGCATCATCTCGCACACTCCCGCGTACGTGCTGTTGACGCTGATTACGATGGTCATCGGTATGAAAAATGACTAATCAATAACACAATGGTGTTGAAACATTCTCCTAGTGCTATTGGTAAACGTTTACAGGCGGGCTCGGTGCCAGCGCCTGACGCCGGTTCGGTCTCATTCAGAGTGATTTATCTGGTGCTACATCTGATCTGATGGTGCATTCAGGCCTGGGCACTTTAATGTGGGTGAATTGGCTCTGCCGGTGATAGATAAACAGTCTGACTGAAACTTCCATCCCATTGTGGCTCAGTTCCCTCTCTCTTGCCAAAAAAAAAAAAAAAAAAAAAAAATAGTAAAAATAGTAAATAGTCTTAATAGTAATAAAATAGTTTTAAAAGTATTAATTTGTCATAAAGGCAAATATCACTTATTAAATATATGTCCATTTTAGCTATCTAGGCTGTTAATGTGGACTGAAAATAGGCTGTTGGTTTGTCAGCATCCAGCTGAGACTCAATTTTGACTCTGTTCTCGCAAATAGGATTAAGCTAAATACTGTACATGTTCTGTTCTGAACAATAGCCGCATTTCCCATAATTCAACACTGATGTGCAAGGGGTCCCCTATGGATTTGGAAATATCTGTAACCTTGAACAACAATCATGCTGTGGAGAGTTTTAAAAGGCTCTTTTCTTTGATGAGTCTGTTTTCAGCCGCAGCTCCGAGCTCCAGCAATTTGCTGATATGTGATTCCGACAGACACTTTAGCCTGTAAAAGAACACAGTGTTTGTCATGCACCCGGCAGGAATTTTCTGACCCGCTAATGGGCCCTTGTGTGCACTTTTGCACCTTTTCCTTTCTTGCTCAACAAAACAGCTGTCATCTTTTTATTTAAGCTCTTGAAATGAGCAAAACAAACAATGTTTATTAAGGCAATAGTTCACTCAAAATGAATAACCAAACTCTAAAAATAGAGGAGGAGCTGCTAAAACAGTTCTGCTTAGTCATCATCGAATCTGTTCTCTGCGCATCAATAACTGTCTGGTTTAGCTCAGCTACAAAATCAGACATCAGAAGATTACAGAGAATAGTTCGGACTGCCGAGAGGATTATTGGTGCTCCCCTGCCCACACTTCAAGAACTGTATTCATCCAGAGTAAGGAAAAGAGCTCAGAAAATCACTCTGGATCCCTCACATCTAAGTCATCATCTCTTTGAACGTTTACCATCTGGCCAGTGCTACAGAGCCCCAAACACCAGGACAACCAGGCACAAGAACAGTTTTTTCCCCCAGGCAATTCTCCTTATGAACAGTTAAATGTTCCCCCCATGGTGCAATATAATGTGCAATAACTTTTTATTTTTTAGTTACCACCCCCATCCTAGCACATCCCTGCATCTCTACCTCTTTCTATTCTATTCTATTCCATTCTGTCATCTATAGCACAACTGTGCATACCACTTATTTATTTATTTCTCTATTTATTTTTCTAATTTTTGTCTATTTATATTTACATATGTGTATTTTATTCTCATCTTATGTTTATTGTCTGTATGCTGTTGCTGTCTCTGTGTACTGGAAGCTAATGACACAAAAACAAATTCCTAGTATGCGCAAGCATACTTGGCAATAAAAGCTGTTTCTGATTCTAAAATGACAAAAAATGGCCTTTTCTACGTTTTCTGAAGTCATACAGTACAATGTCATTCTTTAAGGAACAAAGCAGCGAACAAGCAGCTACTTGATAATAACATACTAGCAACTCATGAATTTAGTTGGATATTTTCATGGAATTGGTTGATTTGGTTTATAAAGCAGCTTGAAACATTTGTTCATGAATCATACTGATTTGGTCTTGAGTTTTACTTATTGTTTGCAGCTCACTGAATTGGATAATTATCAGTGAATAATGACTTAAATTTTGGGTTGTTCAAAAAGCAAAAAGCAAGAATATAAGTAGCACAAACTGCTTTTATGATCATTTTCTGTGTTTTTTTTGAAAGGCTGTTTATTGCAGTACTGTACATTATTCAAAAATCATCCTTTTGTGTTCAGTGCAAAAAAGTCATATGGGTTTGACCAACATAATGACAGAAGTTTCATTTTTGGGTTAATAATTTCTTTTTAAAAACAGCCTAATAGAAATTCTGGCTTTCTATTGAAATATCACGCTGGAGATTTGTCAGAATAGCATTTTGAATGAACTGCGATACTACATTGAGTCAACTGAGTCAATATCTCGACTTGTGAAATGTCTTTTGTGTAGCTGTGGGACTATATTATTGAGTTTTAATGCATTTTTTCCTGCTCAATATTAATAAAAGAATTATGATGTGAAAGAGGGGAAAAAAACTGATAATTTGTTGCAGTAGTTTAGCCTTCTGTGCATCACTTGTTCATAAACTCTGCGTTTGCTTCCAATCAAAGAAAGATAAAAGCACATGTCTATTAGGAGAACCAAACCCATTTCAAATTCACCCCTACGAGGTTACAGCCGCATCGGCTTTCTGTACCTCCATCTCGCTTGTGTAATTTCTGCTCCCTTTTGTATTGTGCGGCGGACATCGCTAGGGTCGTTTGAGGAAAAAGAGAGAGAGAAAGCTGCAAGAAGGCAGAGAAAGACGAACTCTGCGGTGCAGTGAGTTTCTCTTCCTCTATTTTCTGCTCTGCTGCGCCTGAGTGACCTGTGGCCCATGTCTGGGCAAAAGAAGTGTTCATATAGCCCAGGCTTCTTTCTCTCTATGGGTGTAAAGGGTCAGACCACCTGCCGTCAGTGGGCCCGACTCCCTGCTGATGCAGCCGCTCACTCTGCTCTGTTTTTGCAGGTCATCTCTCCACTGGATAACTGGGTGCTATGACCAGAAAAGTATATTGTGGTTTGAGGAATTTGACATTGTGGTAATAGTATCCACCTTAGTTTGCAACAGTGTGTTTGTGATTACGATAATAAAGTTATATGATATTCCACTGTGTAATATATCAGCATAACAAATTGACAACAAACCAACTGACACATGAAACCTTGTACATTCAAGTTAAAATTGGCCACATTCGTTGTTACCTTAAAAATAAGATCTATCACAATATAGTTATTTTTGTTTGAAATTCAGCCCAACCATTTTATAATAATTTAATTAAATATTTGTCTGTGGATTATTTTTATAGTGAGTGAATTGGTCATTCATTGAGTCATTCATTCATTCAGTGAGTCAGTCATTCATTGAGTCAGTCAGTAATTAATTGAATCAGAGAGTGAGTCAGCACGAGTCAGTGAGTGATTGAATGAGTTTTTCAATTGAGTAAATCAGTCATTCAATGGATAAGTCAGTGAGTGAGTCACTTAATCAGTGATTGAGGCAGAGTCAGTCAATCAGTCATTCAATAAATGAGTCAAGGGGTCAGTGATTTAATGAGTCAGTTGACTGACTGACTCACTAATTGACTACTAATCTGTCAGTGAGTGAATCAGTCATTCAATGAGTCAGTCAATCAGTGAATGAGTCAGTGAGTAAGTGAGTCACTTGAGCAGTGATTGAGTCAGAGTCAGTGAGTCAGTCATTCATTCAGTGAATGAGTCAGAGTCAGTGGTCAGTTTACTGACTGACTCACTGACGGACTGACTCATTAATTGACTAATAGTGAGTGAGTGAATCAGTCATTCATTGACTGAGTGAGTCAGTCAGTAAGTCAGTCATTCATTCAATGAATGAATCAGACAATGAGTCAGTGAGTGAGTGATTGATTTAGAGTCAGTCAGTGAGTCAGAGTCATACTCACTCAATTGACTAATAGTGAGTGAGTTAATCAGTCATTCATTGAGTGAGTGAGTGAGTCAGTCAGTGAATCAGGCATTCATTGAGTCAGTCATTCAATGAATGAGTCAGACAATCAGTCAGTGAGTCAGAGTCAGTGATCGGTTGACTGACTGACTCATTAATTGACTAATAGTGAGTGAGTGAATCAGTCAGTGAGTAAATCAGTCATTCTTTGAGTGAGTGAGTGAATCAGTTAGTCAGTCAGTAATTCAATGAATGAATCAGACAATGAGTCAGTAAGTCCCTTAATTAGTGATTGAGTCAGTCTATCAATGAGTGAATCAGTCACCGAATGAACTGACTCACTCACTAATGGACTAACAGTGAGTGAGTGAATCAGTAATTCATTAAGTAAATGAGCCAGTCAGTGAATCAGTCATTTATTAAGGCAGTCTGTCATTCAATGAATGAGTCAATCAGTGAATCAGTCAGTGGGTAAGTCACTTAAACAGTGACTGAGTCAGTCTGTAAGTGATGGAGTGACTCAGGGTCAGTGTTTCAGTCAGTCATTCCATGGATGATTGAGTGAGTTAGTGAGTGAGTGAGTCACTTAATCGATTGACTCAGAGTCATTCAGTCATTCAATGAATGAATCAGTCACACAGTAAGTCAGAGTCAATGATTTAATGAGTCTGACTGATCAGTGATTGAGTCAGAGTCAGTGAGTCATTCAGTCATTTAATGAATAAGTCAGTGAGTCAGTCAGTCATACTTTTAAATTACACCTACAGACATATATTTTCTAGAGTTTACATTCACATTTGTGGAGATAATCAGATAACATGTTTGTGTAAGGATGTTATTACAAAACCACAGAAAAGGTAGCCGACAGAGTCATAAACAGACAAGAGCTTGTTATGAGTGATGAGCTATGTCTCTCTAAGGACATACTATATAGTGTTGGCATAAAATAGCTTCTCTTTGATGTGGCAGTAGTTACAGGTGACAGAATGATCTGTTCATTTGAGAATTTTTTTCTGTTTGTCTGAAAAAGCTAAACGCAGACCTTGGATGTTGATGAAAGGGTGGCTGGGAACACATTGATAATGACATCTCTCACACTGTGCTATGATGAACAGCAATGCCTTGTCACGTGGATATATGGAGTCCGTTAAGTGTTCTCAGAATGTGTGCACTTTTTAGATTTGACTTGCATTTTCTTTATTGAACTGTGGCAGAATCAGGTTTTATTTAAGGTTTAGTACCATCTTTACCTCTGTCTACATGCATAGAACCTTTCTTGTGTTCCTGTGAGCGAAGCGTGTTTGTGGCTCTAGTGCCCCATCATCTCGCCTGAGCAGTTCCCCTAATCTCAGGGGTGGTAATCAAGTTTTTTTTTGGGAGAGGAAATTGCTTTTACCTCACGCAGATGAAGGATTCGATAATACAGAGAATTCATTCTGCACAACTCGCCTTTGAGCCCCATGACGTCCAAGTATCAGCCCAGAAACACAGGAAGCGTGCAACAGAGTGATTACTCAGACACTTGATGCATGCGGCATCTGGGCTGGGAATGAAAAGTCAAAGAAAGAAAGAAAACTGGGGGGAATTTATTCATATTCATTAACTAGCATTTTTGAAAGCAAAATGCAAAAGTAACTGAAGTTTAGGAAGTAGGGTCATTTTTAGTGTAATTGCTAAGGTGTTCTGGCTAGTTGCTAGGCAGGTTTGGTCTAGAACCAAATAAATCCATGTACTTGTGAAATTGAAGGGGTGCTCTAGTATTCCAAGGGCAAATGTGTAGGCAGTGACACTTAAGCACCATCGGTATAAAAATAGCACCACTGAGACAATGTACAAGTGTGAGTAGGAGCTTGAAATGTTAATGCGGTGTTTAATTTACATTCAATGATATAAAGACACTGCTTAATTATGCAAAAGCATTTAAATATATTATACAGGGTGTGAACATGTTGATGCATAGAATAGAGCGTGTAAGACCATAAAAGTGAACAAGAGGAGGGAATGAATAAAAGAATGAAAGGTGTTTCATACAGCTTTTGGATTGGGTGTTACAACTAACATACAGTGCAAGGTGATAGAAAATATGAAAGGTACATCATTTATGAACCAACTTTTATTTTATTTTGGTTTGTTTTGTTTGGTTTTGGTTTTAGTTTAGTTTAGTTTTCATTTTATTTTTTATTTTAGTTATTTTATTTTATGCATTTTATTTTGTATTATTTTATGTATTTTATTTTATTTTATTTTATTTATTTTATTTAATTTTTTTATTTTGTTATTTTTTTATTTTCATTTTATTTTATTCTATATTATGTATTTTGTTTATTTTATTTTATGTATTATATTTATTTTATTTTCCATTCATTTTATTTTATGTATTTCATTTTTTGTTATTTTAATACGTTTTTTGTTTTATTTTATACATTATATTTTATTTTTCATTTTATATTTTATTTTATTTTTCATGTATTAATTGTTGTTTTTTTATTGTATTAATTGTTTTATTTTATTTTATGTATTTAATTTTTAATTTTATATTTTATTTTAGTGTAGTTTACATTTATTTTATTTTAGGTATTTTATTTTTTTGTTATTTTGTTTTATTATATTTATTTAATTTTTTAATTTTACATTTAATTTTATTTTTCATTTATTTTATGTATTATATTTATTTTATTTTTCATTTGTTATTTTATTTTATGCATTTTATTTTTTACTTTTCATTTTATATTTTATTTTATGTTTTATTTTATTTTTCATTTTATTTTTTTTTTAATTTTCATTTTATTTTATGTATTCTATTTATTGTATTTTCCATTCATTTTATTTTATGTATTTCATTTTTTATTATTTTAATGTTTTTTTATTTTTATTTTATGCATTATATTTATTTAATTTTTCATTTTATATTTTATTTTATTTCTCATGTATTAATTGTTTTATTTTATTAATTGTTTTATTTTATTTTATGTATTTTAATTATTTTATTTCTATGTATTTTATTTTTCATTTTGTTTTATTTGATCTATGATATTTATTTTTTCATTATTATTATTATTTTTTATTTATAATGTGTAATCATGTGAAATATTAATACAATTTAAAATAGTTGTCCTTTTTTAAATTTATTTTATTCCTGTGATGCAAATCTGAATTTGCATCCCAGTCTTCAGTATCACATAATCATTCAAAAACCATTCTAATATGCTGACTTTTTGCTTAAGAAACTCCAATAATAATAACAGCACCAAGTTCTTTTAAATTAATAAAAAAAAAAATGGCCACATTAGACCTCAGCTCCCAAAAAACTTTTACACCGTCATTTCAGTCTGTATTTTAGCAGAGAATTAGCTATTATCAGCTCTGAGCTTTTTTTTTTATAATCATCCCTGCGAATGCAGACCTGCAGTACCTCTGGAAGGCCTTGTTCCCTCATTTAATTTTGACACCATTTTTCCTAAACCGGGCTTTTTGGTACAAATTGAACTTAGAGAAAAAATAGCCTTGGTCAACCGTCAGACCTGAGGTTAATCCACCGCAGCTCCTATTTGCCGAAGTTTCGGAGTGTCACACAGACTTCATAAATCGCCTTCACCTCAGGTTTAATAGTTTCACAGCTTCTGCTTGATGTAAGATACCCGGTTTCCCCTCGCTGGTGTCAGTGTCCAGACAGTTTGTGTTGTCCCGTGTGGCTTGTCAACCCATAACAGGATGCAGTGTAAAGGCTCTCCTGACCGCGTCTCACTTGGCTGACCGTCTGCCTGCTCGTTTTGCTTTCAAAGCTCCAGATTCCCATAGAGACATCTCAGGCTGTCAGGTTACAGCACACGGGTCTCTCCGCTGCACATGTATGTCCTTTCTCTGTGAACACACACTTCCAGTATCTGTGTCAAATCCAAACACCATGACAGTGCGCTTGACAGTTGGAGCTTGTTCTTGTCATGGCCTGGAATAGTGAGAAATGACGTGTTTTACAAAAGTCTGTTTTTAGATTTTTTATTTATTTATTTATTTTGTGGGGTAGGTTGGTGACCAGACTGTGAGAGTTTTGTAATCACTCCATTCGTTGCTTCTGGCTCTGTTTGTTTCATGAAAAAAATGACTTTTGTTCCACCATGTCAATCTTTTTTTAAGTTGTAGAACATGGTACTAGCAACACAAGGGTCATGGTTTCAATTCCCAAGAATACAATGTTTATCCTGAATGCACTTCACGAATCAGTGACTCAATTGGAGTACTGTTGTGGTAGTGTATTGAGAGGATCAGTTTTAACATGCTGTAAAAATTCAGATCCTAGATGTTAATGAATGCGAAGTAGCTTCATAATTGAAAAAAAAAAAAAGTGATTTGTATGTTGTAGCAATGATGATAATGTCTCCGAATGCAGATTAAATTGTAATATTATGTAATAGAATATAATTAATGTATAATGCATTGGTAATATATTGAGATATAATATTTTGATATTGCATGATTTTAACAGAGATTATATATCAATATAATAATAAAAATGATTAGTATTATTAATAATAATAATAATACTAAATAATAATTATTATTATTAATAATAATAATAATAATAATAAATTATTATTATTATTGTATATCTCGCTGTAAATAAAAATGAATATAATAATAATAATAATAATGATAATAATAATAATAACTTATTACTATTGTAATATTTCACTGTAAATATAAACGAATATTTAATTAGTAAGAAGAACATAGCTGTTGTAATAATTTTTGCTTGTGTAATATTTCAGTGTAAATAAAAATGAATCTAATAATAATAATAATAATAATAATAATAATAATAACAACCAACAACAACAGTAATAAATTATTATTATTGTTATAATATTTAACTTATTAAACAAATAAAATTGATATTTATTATGATTATTTTTAATAATAATAATAATAATAATAACAATAACAATAATAATAAAATGTAATTATTGCTATTGAAATATTTCGCTGTAAATAAATGTAATATTTAAAAGCAGCAACAGCAATAATAATAATAATAATAATAATAATAATAATAATAATAGTAATAATAAAGTATAATATTTCCCTGCAAATGAATATTATCAATAATAATAATAATAATAATAATAATAATGATAATAATGATAATTGTAATAAATTATTACTATGGAAATATTTCACTGTAAATAAAATGGAACTTTAATAATAATAATAATAATAATAATAATAATAATAATAATAATAATAATAACAATACATATTGTAATTATTGCTATTGTAATATTTCACTGTAAATAAAAAGCAATATATAATAATAATAATAATTATTATTATTATTATTATTATTCAAATATTTTACTGTAAATAAAAATGAATATTTAATTCTACTAGTACTACTACTAAAAGTACAGTATTATTGTGCAATTACAATACTGATACTTCTGCATGTCATTATTATTATTATTATTATTATTATTATTATTTTCTTTTTTCTTCTTTTTTTTTTTTTTTTTTTGTTTTACCACTGAAATTTTATTTTGGTGGAAAACCATGGGAGCCTTTAAATGTTCACAAGATTTTTTTTTTTTTTTTTTTTTGGTTGTTTCTTTTGTGACTACTAATTCTTTGTTGACATGTTTAACACGTTCATGGCTCCCTACTCCAGTCAAAATCACACAACAGCTTTGCACTCCATCTAACCCAGCAGCCTCCATTTTCATAGCTTTCAGGGCTGGTGTCGCAATTTGCCGTGGGCGAACGAAAGGTGTAAATGAGGTAACGAACAGTGGTGAGGTGAGGCAGATGTGCAGTCCCCGCATGCCTGTCAAGACATTCAAAATAACTTTTCACAGAGCTAAAGAGCAAGTGCTTTCTCCAGCCCCGAACGGCACCAAACGCGTACAGTTCCAGCTTTTTGACTTCCTCAGGTGTGAACGACTGCCACATAACACTATTTGTGTTTTTTTATATGGTTTCAATTGTACCTGAGGCTAAACCCTTTAAATAGCTCCCATTCATCAGCGCCCCTCTGTGCTGGTGTAATGTCAGAAGCTTGTTGTGAAACGACTTTACACGCTGCAACAGCAAATGGAAAGCCAGAGGGCAGAGCTGCTATATTTAACTAGAGAGCTGTGAATGAGCCACCATGTTTACTGAGGTCTGTTGCGTGAACTTGTTTCCTGAATCTGCAGACGGGCTCTAATTGGGCTGTACATTTGATGGCGTTCATGTCTAATCTGTCTTATCAACACTTTGTTTCTCTTTTTATTTATTTTTGTTCGTATTTATTTGTGTATTATTATTTTATTTATTTTCAACATTGTGGGCGTTGATATACGAGTTGTGGAAGTTTCACAGCTAACAGTGTTTGTAAGAACACAAGACCATAATATCTGACATCTTCCTTTTGGAAGATTAAAATTCATGTACTTAAAATCAACAAACCTCATTAGCAAACCTATTTTATTTGTCTTTATATAACAGGTAGATAAAGGGAAGAGGTTAAAGCAAAACACTTGATAATGTTTGTTGTAGTATTTCATCAAAAACTTTTGACTGACATTATTTCACAGGTGAGTCGTTCGCAATAGAAAGTAAATGGGGTTGATATTGATTTCAGGTAGTCATTTATTTTTTTGCAATTTGGTTTGGTGCCACTAGTGATTTTCATTTTTTGTGATTTTGCCTTTTCATGAGACAAAAAAGTGGCAAGAATGGCAGGAAATTGAGTAGAGGTGGGGGAAACTGGAATTGGAAACTCAAACCTGCATTACCCAAATGAGCATCAAGGCTTAATGTAGTGACTACAGCACCACAGCTCAGACCTAAAATGAAATTGTTGGTAATTTACATTAATTTTCATATCATTGTTCTATAGTATAACATGAGAAACATGATATTCTTTAATCTAAGGTGAGTTTTGTTATTGCTTTATTTATAATTAATCATATGCATTAAATACATTTCAAACGTTTGATTTGGATTAGTAAGATTTTCTTTATTTGTCCTTTTTTATTTATTCATTCATTCATTCGTTCATTCATTCATTTGACAAAAGTTCTTTTCTTTTTTGTTTTGTTTTGTTTTCTTGAGGAATATCAAGCAAGAATGCATAAAATTGATAAATAAATAAATAAATAAAGCATCTATTAAAAATATGCTGTTCTTTGGAACATTTATAGTCATCAAAGAATTATATATATATATATATATATATATATATATAATGGTTTACACAACAATATTACCTGTTTTTAGCAATAACGATATTAAGTGTTTCTGAGGTAGCAAAAACAATAAATTCTGCTTAATAATTAACACTTATTAACAGAATAAATTACATTTTATTTATTATTTGACTTTTCAAATTATTGTAATATTTGAATTAAAAACAGTTATTTTAAATTGTTAAAACGTTACTATTTTTTACCCCCGGAGCCATGTGAAATATACCTTATGATGGATGGATACATTTTATTTGACTTCAAAAAACCAACAGCCATTCACTGCCATTATATTCACTGCCATTATAAAATAACACTTATTAACAGAATAAATTACATTTTATTTATTATTTGACTTTTCAAATTATTGTAATATTTGAATTAAAAACAGTTATTTTAAATTGTTATAACATTACTATTTTTACTGTAAATCTTCATCGAGAATTCTGAGTAGGTTAAGAATTTATACTGGCCTATTAAAGGGATAGTTTGCCCCAAAATTAAAAATGACTCCATACTTTACTCACCCTTAAGCCATTATAGGTGTGTAGGAGTTATATTAAAAAATGTCCTGGCTCTTCCCAGCTTTATAATGTCAGCGAATGGGTGTTTTGAGATTTTGAAGTCCAATAAAGTGCATCCATCCATCATAAAAATTGCTCCACACAGCTCTGGGAGGTTCATAAAAGCCTCCTGAAGTGAATCGATCCATTTGTGTGAGAAAAATATCCATATTTAAAACTTTATAAGCCATAATCTTTAGCTTCCGCTAACTGTCATACACACTTTAGGACGTAGACCTTTATTAACCCCCAGGAGCCATGTGAAATATACCTTATGATGGATGGATACATTTTAAAACCAACAGCCATTCACTGCCATTATAAAGCTTGGAAGAGCCAGGACTTTTTTTTTAATATGACTCCGACTGTATTCGTCTTAAAGAAGACATTCATATACACCCAGGATGGCTTGAGGGTGAGTAAATCATGGTGTCATTTTCATTTTTGGGTGAACTTCAACAACGCTCTATCCCAAAAGTCCCATCGCTGTAGGGTTTCATTATGTGTGTGACATCACGTCTGCATGTGGATTTATGTTCGTAGACAGAGAGTGAGAGAATAAGGTGTATTAAATGATTAATTCACCAGCATGTCCTTCATCTACTCCAGGGGCACATGGGTGACATTACTCAGACAGGGCAAGAGCGGAAAACCAGGCGCAAGGAGAAACGAACACCGGGCTGTTTTTCACCCTTGCTCTCTGTGGCGGGATGTGATTAGATTAATTAAAGTAGTGTGTTAGGAGGGATGTGTGTCGCAGCGGGTCTTGTCATAAAGACGAGCTGTTTTCTCTCCTTCATTCATTGATCTGCCGAACACCTGCTGTCAGACGGCCATGCTACACTGCCCTCCTCTCTCACTGTCTTTCAATCTGAATGATCGATCCAGTGGAACGGATTGAATCTGTTCAGACAGATGTCGCTGATACACCTGCGCAACAGTTTTATTCATTCATTTTTCTCTCTTTCCGTCTGTTGTTAATGGCAGTCGCCACAACGCTAGTCTTGGTCGTTCTCATTGGTCAAGGTCAGTTTTGTGGAAAAGTACGTTTTAAACCAGTCCCATCTCTTGTTCTCTGGCTTTTTATATGTGCTGCTTCTTAAAAGTGGGTTAGTAATGCTGATGTAATAGTGAGGGTAGTCTTAGCTTATAGACTGCCTGATTTGCATATCATAAAATATGCAAATGCTTTGATGTAGAAACAAGTTTCACTTAGAAATTGCTAATAAATTTCACAAATAAGCTTAATGCAACTAAAATTATTTTTTTCACAGCATCGTACTGACACCAGTAGGAAAAGTTACAGCGGGAGTCCATGTCTCTTTTGCCGCCCCTGAGCCCATTAAGTTTTAACAGACCGCCTAAAGCATGTGGTCAGTTTGGTGGGGGGTAACTGAGAATGAATGGGGAGAGGAGTGACAGGAGGCAACACCTCCATCACAGAATGATTGGTTATGATCGGCTGTGGTTCATGGGATAAGTCCTGCCTCGTGTTTGCACACGTTCACGAATCAGTCTGAATTAACAAAATAATGGGAGGACTAATTTGAAAAAGTAAGTAAACAACTCACATACTTAGATATAACTACTTTGTTACATCAAAATAAGACTTAAAGTGGCATGAAAACATGATCTGTGGGAGTTTTCAGTAATCAGCTTGGTGAAATTGAAAGTAAATCTCTTTGTCTATGACCAGTATTTAACCAAGCTTTGATGACTGATGATCCAAAATGTAAAAAATACTTAAAAGTTAACTATAGCTGAGCATAGGTTCTCAAATAAAATATTCTTTCTTTCTTTCTTTCTTTCTTTCTTTCTTTCTTTCTTTCTTTCTTTTTTCTTTCTTTTTTTCTTTATTTCTTACTTTCTTTCCTTCCTTCCTTCCTTTCTTCAGTGGGAGTATGCGTTTCTCTCGCCTCCTCTGAGCCCATTGAGTTTTAACAGGAAGTTCCTTTCTTTCTTTCTTTCTTTCTTTCCTTCTTTCCTTCCTTCTTTCCTTCCTTCCTGTCTTCCTTCAGCGGGAGTCCGCGTCTCTCTCTCCTCCTCTGAGCCCATTGAGTTTTAACAGGAAGTTCCTTTCTTTTTCTTTCTTTCTTTCTTTTTCTTTCTTTCTTTCTTTCTTTCTTTCTTTCTTTCTTTCTTTCTTTCTTTCTTTCTTTCTTTTTCTTTCTTTCTTTCTTTCTTTCTTTCTTTCTTTCTTTCTTTCTTTCTTTCTTTATTTCTTTCTTTCTTTCTTTTTTCTTTCTTTCCTTCCTTCCTTCCTTCCTTCCTTCCTTTCTTCAGCGTAAGTACGCGTCTCTCTTGCCTCCCCTGAGCCCACTGAGTTTTAACAGGAAGTTCCTTTCTTTCTTTCTGTCTTTCTTACTTTCTTTTTCTTTCTTTTTCGTTCGTTCGTTCTTTCTTTCTTTCTTTCTTTCTTTCTTTCTTTCTTTCTTTCTTTCTTTCTTTCCTTCTTTCCTTCTTTCCTTCCTTCTTTCCTTCCTTCCTTCCTTTCTTCAGTGGGAGTATGCGTTTCTCTCGCCTCCTCTGAGCCCATTGAGTTTTAACAGGAAGTTCCTTTCTTTCTTTCTTTCTTTCTTTCTTTCTTTCTTTCTTTCTTTCTTTCTTTCTTTCTTTCCTTCCTTCTTTTTCTTTCTTTCTTTCTTTCTTTCTTTCTTTCTTTCTTTCTTT